>NC_090746.1:102688122-102710622 GCF_036898095.1 Palaemon carinicauda | reverse complement strand
GTGCTGAATTGGGTCACTACCGGGTATGAACAATAAAAGTTTAACATCAATAATTAATTTAGTAACCATACTGTAAGGAGTGTAAGGCACCACTAATATAAATAAAAGTATTTCTCTCATAGTTTTGAAGCAAAGCCTATTTAACCATACCCAAGTTAAATTCCTTGAAAATAATGTATTTATAACTTTCTCCCTGGGTATTAGAGGATACATTTGAGGACTACCTTTCGTCAAAAGAAAAGCATTATAATCCATAGGATTAATACCAAAAGCCGTCGGCTTCATTCCGTATGATTTCCAAAATATTAAATGAATAAGGAAATTAGAACAAAAGTTGAAAATGGTATGATCCGATCGTAAAAAAAAAATGTTTGCAAGTATGAGCTCATAAAGAAGAGGAAATTGCATATTTAATCAATAAATATTAATAAAGTCCCAACTGGTTGAATCATCAATCTAATGTATTGCAGACCTTGAAGAGAATTTCTAAAATCATCTTTCATGTGTGAAATTGAACAATGTAAGATGGTATACACAAAATTGAAAGAAATTTTGCTTCTTTGGAAATTTTATGAGAGAGAGAGAGAGAGAGAGAGAGAGGAGAGAGAGAGAGAGAGAGAGAGAGAGAGACTAGCCTTGTATACGTTAAGGTTCGACAGGAAAATACTTGATTTTAACCAACTCAAAACAGGACTCGTATTGTCTCCTCAAAGATAACAATACGTGTTAAATATTATGTCCGTATATGTATGTATATTTAGGTAAACACATAAATAAATAAATAAATATGTACATATATGTGTATATATATATATATATAAATAAATATGTACATATATGTGTATATATATATATATATATATATATATATATATATATATATATATATATATATATATATAATATGAATGAGGTTTTTGAGTTAGTCATTGCAGAAATTGTTATTCAATAATCAGTTATCCTAATTTTGTCTACACCCTGTAAAGAATTTCCTATAAATATTTATTCGGAAAAGTCATATGTTAAATTATGCACACAAAGTCTTTAAAAAGCATTATTTCACTATACTGTAATCAATCATTTTAATTTTTCTTTCAAGTTTACTTTGCACTACAGTTAATTAAGTGGGGAAGCTTGAGAGCTGCACTTTCGTATTTCTCATAATTGATAGAACCATTTTTCCTTTGCAATATTTAGAAAAATGAATGAATAAGATAATCATGAAAATTGCCGGGATGAGTTAAATGGTAATTCATTCGATATAAATACGATACTAAAACACAAACAAATGAATAGTTACATCGGATCATATTTCATAAACAGCTGCAAAAATTAAAAGAAAACATAGGTGAGTTCACTACATAGGCATAAATTTTGCAAAATCACATGTTAGTATTTATAGCAACAGTTTACCGCCATGGTAAAATCAGGCTTCATAATTGTAAAATGTGTAAGTTATTGAATATCCAAAGAAAAGTCTCATTTATAACAAAACTCGAAACGGGAGGCTCATCTGAATTATTACGGAGACCAGGTTATATTGAACCTGTATTATAGTAGATTAACATTTCCTATTACCAATGACTAACCTAAAGTTTATAACATAACATTATAGGCCTCTAGATATTATCTAGAGGCCTAAATTCCTTAATTTCCATTCACATATTAATATAATGTATTGTAGGTTGATCACTAGTGATGCTGAAGTGAAGGCTCAATCAAACCTGTGAGTAATCATTAACTATCCATTTCGCAGAACTTTATTATAAATACGAACTTATTTTTAATCCACGTATAGGTAAGGCAAGGTGAATATAAAATCATTTCAACTTTCATTAAAATTAAATAATATTCAAAAGCCTCTTTTTATCATCTAAACTACACTATCTTTTGTCTCATTTTTCTAAAATAAAATGTCCAAAATCTAGGAAAACTAAGATTTAAAAATAAAGCTTCCAAACATAGGATATCTTATCAAAAGTATCCGTAGTGTCTACTCGCACATGAAAAGATAAAAGGCTAACGTAAACAAGTAATAGTGAATGACGAGGCCTATGAGAGCTTTCTCTTCCAATTCGTTTTCAAGGCTTCAGATAGAAAAACTTGTTGAATTCAGCATGGCTTTTATTTCGAACGTAAATGAAAAGGGTTATGTTTTATTCAAGTGTAAACGGAGAGTCATTTCTGACAACAGCGCCGGCTGGTGATAAAAATCCACAGGATAAACACATATTTTGTAGACCAGTTTGGCTGTCAAGGCTGTGTTCAACGTTTAATCAAAATGCCATCATGGTCGGTTTGCACAGATGTTACTAAGGGCAGCACATGTCAGTAACTTTGGGTAAACTCAAGATGGAAATATATTTGATACATCAATCTTTTACTCTACATCGTAATAAGTTGTATTTGGACAAATTAAGAAAATATATATAATAATGAAATTCAAAACTCTTTAAAAATGGGATACATTGAAGGATACCATTTTCATACGATGTTGAATTCTTCTAAAATGCCACAAATGTTTCATGAAAACTTCAACTGTTTAATAATAATAATTAATGATAATAAATAAATAATAATAAAAAATAATAAATAAATAATTAAATAATAATAATAATAAATAATAAATAATAAAAAACAATAATAAATAAATAATAAATAAATAATAAACATAAATAAATGTTAATAAATAATAAAAATAATGAAAAATAATAAAATTAAAATAATAAATAATAATAAATAACAACAATTAATAATAATAAACACTAATAAATAATAACAAATAATTAATAAATAAATAAATAAATAATAATAATAATAATAATAATAATAATAATAATAATAATATACTTTATCGTGTTGATCTTGACTATTTTACTTTAGTAAAATTAAAGAATGTTCTATGCATTTTACTCCCCCCTACCGATGACTAACATGGAACAGTTACTGGCAGAAATCAGTCCTAAATAAAGGAAAAAAATACGAGGAATAGAAAAGCTCAACTGCAAAATTAACGCTACAGTGGCAGCAATTATCTTTAATAATAACAACAACAATAACAACGACAACAAAAAGGCAGGAATATATGTTTATATTGATGACATTCAAATAAGATAACAGTAATAACGATATGGGATATGGAGATAACCACTATGACGAAGAAAAGAGAATAAAATTAACGATTCTTCATAAAATTAATTGCATCATACAGTACGTACAAGACTTTACTAACATAACCCAAATAACCAGAAGCATCAATAGCGATCATATCTAATAAGGATTATTGCAAATAAGCAGTACTAAATACACACTTAGATGAACACGAACTATATTTATCATCAATAAGGACGATATAGTATGTCTTATGCATGGATGCATAGATCATCACAAACATTTCTATACGATCAGACCAAAATTCTATTTTTTTTCGTCCCTTGTGAATTGATAGTTTGATGGAAGCAAGTTTCCTCCAATTGTTGTTCGGACATTCAACACAATAAAAAGCTCAAGATACTAATAACCATTTCAAAAACGATGAAAATAGAATTTTTTTATTATTATTTTCCTTTTTACACTTCAGGGTTCAGTCATTTCCAAAGAAAATATTTTTCACCATGAAAAAAATGTATAGTTTTATTATCATGCATGTGAATTTCATATATTTAAATTTATATAGTTCATAGGTTATCCTAATGAGCTTTTTCCACTTTTCATTTAACTTTACCATATTGAAGATAATATTACAATAAAATACAAGCAAATGCATAGACTGCAAAGGAAAATTATGCTCTCATAATAATAAGTACCCACAGGAGACAACGAGCCGAGGCATCAATTAAATATGTTAATCATGTGGTTGGCATATGGATGAATATTTATATATTCACATGAATTATGAGGATAACGAATAGGAGAGCACCTTCCATAAAAGATTTATCACTCATATAATGAATTGCGACAATAAATTACACTAATTTAGGAAAAAATAAAATAGACACATACATATGTGTGTGTATATTGTATATATATATATATATATATATATATATATATATATATATATATATATATATATATACATATATATATATATATACATATACATATATATATATATATATATATATATATATAAAATCAGTTTAGCCAACTATTTTCACGTCTTTACTAATTAAAAAATATTTAGTGTCAGTCTAAATATTAAGCAAAAGAAAGCACAACAAAAATAAAATCAGTGGTGATGAAATAATTCTTCCTCGACAATCTCTCAAAATTAAAGAATAAAATTCTATCTCTCGCTTTTCTAATTTATGCTCATTAACTTAAGTATTTACAGCTCAAACATTTCCCGGAGAGGAAATTAAAGAAAACATTAAAGATTCTCCTTAATAAGAAATGGCGACCCATTTCGTAATGAACCACTGAATCATTAAAAATTACAGGAAGGAAAGACAATTCGCCGAACTTACAAAGTTTCCGTTCCTTTGTTCCTGTTTTTAGTTTGGCAAATTGTAATTTAAAATTTTCCCCCATTTGTTTCTAGATTTTTTAGCGAAACATTTTTAATTTTCTTACACATCAAACACGATTGTAAAACAAAGTTCTTATCTCAGTACTAGTATTATTTCATCACATTTATTTCAAGTAATATATATTTCACATTCTAAATTTTACCATAAAACTTAAAAACATCTACTCAAAGATCCTAGTAAGAGAGAGAGAGAGAGAGAGAGAGAGAGAGAGAGAGAGAGAGAGAGAGAGAGAGAGAGAGAGAGAGAGAGAGAGAGATGACAAAAAATTGACCAATTTTACAGATATGTTCTAATGCTAGCGGTACTTTTATAAATAATGTGGTCATCTCTAGAATAACCTTAGATTTATAGATAAATAATTTCGCAGATCAGGTATTCTTTGCCAATTATATCATACACACATATATACTGTATATATACATATTTATATATATAAATATATAAATATATATATATATATATAAATATATATATATATATATATATATATATATATATATAGAGAGAGAGAGAGAGAGAGAGAGAGAGAGAGAGAGAGAGAGAGAGAGAGAGAGAGAGAGAGAGAGAGAGAGATTTTTAACAGGGGTGGTTCCATGAGATAACAAGGAAAGTGTTAATGTCACATGCATGCATCCTTTCACTGCTGGGGCACGGATGGACATCCTATAGCAGGGCTACTCAACTATTATGAGGAAAGGTCCAGTTAGACAAGTTCCACTGTATACATAGGGCCAGAATTTTTTATTACATGAAATCATGGAAATAAAGCAATCAATTCGAGAACAGGGTAGTAAACCATGATTTTTATTAATTTCATATATATATATATATATATATATATATATATATATATATATATATATATATACTATATATATATACTATATATATAGTATATATATATGTATATATATATATATATATATATACTATATATATATTTATAATATATATATATATATATATATATATATATATATATATATATATATATATATATATATAGGTCCTGGGAGCATTCGTAAGTTAAATACTGTACATAAGTACTATAGACCCCTGACTCACAGCCGAGGAAATACACTTGGAAGAATCCATCACCAGGACCTTCGTGTTACTTAAATATATTTCTTCTCCGGGGGCCTGGGGTCCAACTACAACACTCAGAAGGTCCGGATTCGGACCGCGGGCCGCCAGTTGAGTAGCCCTGTCCTATAGCCTATACAGTAAAATATTCCACAATTTCTATATGTACACACAAACACAATCCTACTACTAGTACCTTTTATCAAATATACGTGCATTTGTAATTAGCAAAAAGCACCCCTTAACGTCTTAAATCATTCACGGTAAATTAGAGAAAAAAAACTAATCTGCAAATAATAGATCAAATTAGAATACCTTGTTTTACATAGGTACTCTAGATAAAATTACCACCCCCCCCCCCCAAAAAAAAAATCGAAAGGTACCAACCTAAGACAGATAGCATCCGATTACCAACCTTCTGTAAAGTCGTTAACATTTTGGACTTCGACTTTATGACAATTTAACTATGGTCAAAGAAAATCAAGACATTCATTAGTTATAGAGAATCTAGAGTATGGTAGGCAACTCTTTTAATGTGGAAGCTCGAATAAATTTACATTCTTCACATCTTTAGTGACTTGGCCGACAGAGCAATTCATTCTATGACGTATATAATTTCGGCATATAATGCGTGATATTTTTAATAACAGACGCGTCATGACAAGAGCGGTATAAGTAAATTTCGGCTTTCACTTCAGTTTAGAAAACGAAAGCTTTGTACTTCCTGCGAGTATGCCATTTTATCATTATCTTTCCTTGCTTTCAACTCCTCCATAATAAAAAATGATCCATTTTATGAGAATATTTATCTTTATTTTTAGGCGGTGGTCACTAACATCGTAGAATAAAGTTCCTCATTTGAAAATTTCAAAGTTGTCCATAGTTCAGATAAGTTACAACCGTCCATATTCCAATTACCGTATCTAGTATTGTGCTTCTAAGATGAAGATTAATATCTTAATACTATATCTTTGTGCCCATTTGTTTCACGCGAAAGTGAACAGGAAATACATAAAAAAGCTACTTGATTGTTTGCTTCATATTTCTAGCCATTAAAATTTAATATTCTTAAAAAAGACACTTCCGGGTAAATTATCTAATTTGCATCCATTTCATAAAAGTTATTCAGATAACTTACCACTAGTGACCCAGTAAAATACTTTGCAACCACTCAAATCTTATCATAGTATCATTTATAGTGAACAAGCCATATTTCACCGGCTAAAGTTCTAATTAAGTTTAAGCCTTTTCGATAATTGCACGAGCAGCAGCAGGGTACTTGCTACAATAAAAATAAATAGGTTCTCCAGACAAAAGTAAATAAGTAAAAGAGTGCAAATATACCACTAAAACCTCCTTAAACATTGAACAAAAATAAGAATTAAATTAAGCACCGAAACATTTACCTGAAATAACGACAAACCGATTAATACAAAACGAAATGATAATGAACTTGACAATTACGACGCATTTCAAATGATACCATCACCAACGAAAACAAACAAAATTAAAATAAAACTAAATGAAACTCAACATATCAGTCATAAAAAATTATTAAAAAATAGAAATTATTAATTACCCATAAGTATAAATGATAAAACATTTATATTACATGAAAAAACCTCTGGTAAAGTGGGGTCTCACAAACCCCACGCTACTCACAACTCTGGTAAAGTAGGGTTTGATAAACCCCACGCAACTCACGCCTAAGGTAAAGTGGGATCTGACGGGCCCAAAAGCTCTATAAAGCTTATATAGAGCAAGATTCAGAATGGCCCAATCACCTCCTTAAACTACTCCACTCGTCAGGAAGGTATATGGGAGAACGTATCTATATGTAATATATTAGTTTATAAAAAGTGAAAAAACAAAAAAGAGCATGGATTCTGTCTGACCCCACTTTACCTAAGGAAGGTTAACCCTTAACAGGTAAAGACTTTTTCGGAAACACCTCGGGTAAAGCGGGGTCTGATAATCCCACTGCATTTATTGACATAGAAATAAAAACATATATACTTCAACTAATCTTCTTCCATTTCCATGCTTGAAAGTGACTGTAAAGGCCGATTCACACGACCCGTTTTCTTTCCGACAGGCTGGCCGTCGGTTAACCGGCGTCTAGCTTTCTTAAGGCCGATTCACACGACCCGTTTTCTTTCCGACAGGCTCGCCGTCGGTTAAGCGGCGTCTAGGTTTCTTACGTGTATTCAAATGCAACTGTTCACACGACCCGTCAGGCAGACGGCGGCCCTCGGACGTCGCCCTTCCGAGGCGGCTCGGCTTTCTTCCCAAGAAACCCCGACCGGTTTGACGGACGTTAGCCACCCGTCCCAACCAGCGGGTGGATGATGTTTTGTGTGAACGAGGACCTGTATCGTACCCGTTCGTTTCGTGGCCTACAACCCCGACTTTTCCTCATAGTATAGAGTCATAGAAATTAGTTAGTTTGTTGTTGGCACCATGTATTAGAGGTTAATTGAACTTTTTCAAGGATATGAGGAGATGTTTGACATGGCAAACAAGATGTATAGAAATAATTTACATAAATAAAAGATATGGAAAATGACTGGAGAGGCATTAAATAAAACAGGTAATTTATCATAATTTTAATATTCTTGGCATATTGCATAAAGCATTATGAAGTTGCATAACTTATTTTATCAACACAGTTATCAACCAACATCTGAAAGTGTCAAAATTATCGTAATTTACTCGGTCCTCACGTGACAGAGTCTAAGTAAACAATGAAAACCGCGCGCTGGTAAACGGATACGGAACGCCTCGTGTGAATGTACAACATTTCGACGGCGGTTAGCCACCACCCAGCCTGTCGGAGAGAAAACGGGTCGTGTGAATCGGCCTTTACGTGTATTCAAATGCAACTGTTCACACGACCCGTTAGGCTGACGGCGGCCCTCGGACGTCAGTCGTCCGAATCGGCCCGGCTTTCTTTCCAAGAAACCTTGTCCGGTTTGACGGACGTTAGCCACCCGTCCCAACCAGCAGGTGGATGATGTTTTGTGTGAGCGAGGAGGACCTGTATTGTACCCGTTCGTTTCGTGGCCTACAACCCCGACTTTTCCTCATAGTATAGAGTCATAGAAATTAGTTAGTTTGTTGTTGACACCATGTGTTAGAGGTTAATTGAACTTTTTCAAGGGTATGAGGAGATGTTTGACATGGCAAACAAGATGTATAGAAATAATTTACATAAATAAAATATATGGAAAATGGCTGGAGAGGCATTAAATAAAACAGGTAAGTTTATCGCAATTTTAATATTCTTGGCATGGTGCATAAAGCATTATGAAGTTGCATAACTTATTTTATCAACACAGTTATCAACCAACATCTTAAAGTGTCAAAATTATCGTAATTTACTCGGTCCTCACGTGACAGAGTCTAAGTAAACAATGAAAACCGCGCGCTGGTAAACGGATACGGAACGCCTCGTGTGAATGTACAACATTTCGACGGCGGTTAGCCACCACCCAGCCTGTTGGAAAGAAAACGGGTCGTGTGAATCGGCCTTAATTGTTAGAAAGTATTTTTTTTTTTTGGGGGGGGGGGGGGGTTCTGGTGTTTTGGGTCTCTCAAAGGCATAATAATTACCTCTGATTTTTTTCAGATTTTATGTTTTTTTGAAACAATTATTATTCATTTGTTATGGCTCTGGTTTTCCATAAAGATAGTTGGGATATTGGTCTCTACAAAATGATGATGACCAACCACTTCACGTTTCCTGTTTAGAGTCAAGTACCTTCTAAAGTGAACAATACCTTATTTTTCATCGTGTTTTGTAATTTTCATTAAAAATTATATATAGCAATTATAGTCACTTCCAAGCATGTAAATGGAAGAAGACAAGTTGAAGTACATATGCTTTGATTTCTACGTCAATAAATGCCGTGGAAGTATTTGTGTGTGTGTGTGTGTGTGTGCGTGCGCGCGTGCGTGCGTGCGTGCGTGCGTGCATGCTCGTGCGTGCGCGTGCGAGCTTGGGGTCTGTCAGACCCCGCTTTACCCGAGGTGTTTCCTGAAAAGGCTTTACGAATTTTCACCTCAACAGGTCTAACAAAAATATTTAATCTTATACTGATGACATATGTGCCGAATGAATATAACTTCTGGTCTCTTTCCGAGTTCATAGAAGCCATTATGGACTAAACCACTTGGCAATTAATCCTGTAGCATAACTGCATCATCATCATTTCCTACGCCTATTGGGGCAAAGGGCATGTATGTGGAATCTATATTTAGAAATGCAATGTTAATTACATCAAGTACTCTTTAACCACTTGGCAATTAATACTGCAGCATGACTGCATGTTGAATCTATATTTAGAAATGCAAGGTTAAATTACATCAAGTACACTCTAACCACTTGGTAATTAATGGTGTAACATAACTGTAAGTGGATATTATATTTAGAAATACAATGTTAAATTACGTCGAATACACTTTAACCACTTGGCAATTAATACTGTAGCATAAATGCATGTGTAATCTATATTCATAAATGTAATGGTACATTACAGCAAGTACACTTTAACCACTTGGCAATTAGTACTGCAGCATAACTGAATGTGGAATCTATATTCATAAATGTAATTTTAAATAACAGCAAGTACACTTTAACCACTTGGCAATTAATACAGTAGCATAACTGCATGTGGAATCTATATTTATAAATTTGATGTTAAATTACAGCATGTATACTTTAACCACTTGGCAATTAGTTCTGAAGCATAACTGCATGTGGAATCCATATTAATAAATGGAAGGTTAAATTACATCAAGTACACAGACAAAACAGGCCCGATACTGGAAATACCTCAACACCTCCTTGAATCGATCCTAGAGACAGGTACCAAAATACGCCCACTTCAAGACTTTTACTGGGTGTGACTATTATATAGATTTAAAAGCAGATCCTGTGCCACATCCAAGAAGATGCTATCAAGAAACGCAACGAAGCGACGCATGTCACACTTAAATCAAGACAGAACTTAATTTCAGATACATCATAAAGTTATTACACATATTGGTCTTTAAACCGTCCCTGAATTTTACACAAGTGACGTTCCACTAACCCACCACCAACATGAGGGCCACACAAGTCGCCCTCACATCAGAGACGAGATTAACAAAAGGCTGCAACAAACAAATCTGGGCCATCACGTTGACCAGAGTTCTTGATCGTGCCACCAGATCAAAAGGAGACAATTGCTGGGAGAATCACATTATCGATCGATATATCTCACCTTACTGTACCATTTAATTGTTTTTATGTTTGTTGTCCAGACTTTAAACGTCCATACCAGACCTCTTGCTATCTTTCCTACCTTATTCTGGGACAATTTAGGGTTGGTTTGGTCATTAAAACCATGATACATTACATAATCACCTCGAACAGTTTTTGTGATGCTTCACTGCTGAGACAGGAAGAAACGTAAACTATAAGGAACTATTATTTCATATAGAATTTCCATTTTTAATGAAAAGAAATATACGAATGTTTCCTTATCCTTCTAAACTAATAATCAATTTGTGAGTATATGGCAACTCTTAAATGAGTCACGCTCCGCAAAAATGAAAATGATAAATGGGATCCTGAAAACGAAATATAAGATGAATTTACTTGATGCAGTCGGGATTTCAAATCAAACATCTCCCGCGAATGGCAACATTATTAATCAGCTTACATTTCAAAGTGACCATCATATTTCTATAGGGAATTTGCTTTCGTGAGTTATTGTAGCCGTTTTGGACTGTAAGAAAAAAATGTTTCATTAAACGATGGACCAGGATAAGCATTCCTTTTAGTAAAGTAATAATATATATATTCTTTTATAGTGTGATTTGTCTGGTTCTAAATGAACTAATACCTTTATATCCAAAAATCCCTTTTATGATACTTGATAACGTTAAGTGATATTCATTCAATTAGCGATAAAACATAAAAAGTTCTTTTAAGGCATTTATATTGAAATATAAACATTATATCTAATTAATATTTTTCTGTATTATTATGTCACAAAGATCATGTTTATCAACAATGATCTAGCTTAAGAAAATCTTCAACGGAAAATTAGCATTTCAATCAATCTTATAATTTCATACAAAATCTGCTTCAAGACAACGGGGAAAATAAAAAATTCTTTTGAACGGAGAAGTCGGAAGAAGTCTCAATAAACTTATAATACTTAAAGCCATGTATTTTTACCATGGGAAAAAATATGGAAAATAGCAAAAAAAATTGTAAGCATTTACCAATTCATTTTTTTAGAATCATATATAGCAGAATATATAAAACCAATAATTTATAGATGAAAATTTATGATTATATGTAGAATAAGAAAAGTAGCATAAATGAATTTTCATTTTCTTGAAATGGAAGTGGAAAGTGTTCTTTCACTACTGACAGAAACAAATAAAAATAATTAAAGTAATTCTTACTCTGCATACCTCGGGGTAAAAACAGTTTTCATGCCATAATTAATCAGTAATGTGATAACTAATTACGACTTCTGCATTACTAATGAAGTCTTAATCTTCCATGAACAAACTACAGAAAGTACTTGATGAGGAATAATAATAATAATAATAATAATAATAATAATAATAATAATAATAATAATAATATATAATCGCCGTCAAATGACGAATAAAATCAAATTTTGCTGACACGAGAAATAAAGAATAAAAATTGGTTGCAAGCAGGTTCCAAGATTATTGGAACCTCTGAAATGCGTGACGAATGACCACGCTCAGTCACCCATGGAGCTAACGACCTCAAACGACGAGAAAGGAGAAAGGCTCTTTCGCGCGATCTGTCATCAGTCAAAAAGAAAAATGCTTTCACATGATACGTTAGCAGTTGGTGTCGGTAAAGGATCTCGACCTTAATGAAGGACAACCAGTTTTAGGTAGAAGAGTTGTCTAACCTTAGGTTACCAGAATGGATAATTTTTGCTTCCTCTTAGTCGATCCTTTTATTCTAATCTTTATTTTTAAACAGGTTTGGATAAATATTATGACTAGAATTCCCTATGATCATTTGTTATTTCGTCGAAAGTTGGAGGTTTGCGTGAGTGAAACTTATATATGGAAACATTAAATAGAAACAAATAATAATAGCACAAATTAATGTTTAAAGTTTCAACATATTTTCAACGAATGTAGCATCGCATTTATTGCCTCGCATTTATTTTTACAAAACACAAACTTTATTAGTAAAAACTATACTTTATTTTCACAACTACTCCTACTCCTATCAATTATAACCACATTTTTTTATTTCTGTACTGCCATATACACACACACCACACACATATATTTATACACACATATATATATACAGTATATATATATATATATATATATATATATATATATATATATATATATATATATATATGTATACACATACACAAACATTAAGTTTCAAAACTACGCATGCAAATAATTTTCGAGTATTTCATTACAGTTGTTTTTAAAGTTTCACAGTATGCCCAAGATAACCTAGCCAACTTGTTTACACTGCTGCTATAGACATCGGTCTCTATTAGATGAAAATGTTATTTGTACTATCATTCGTATTCTCCTATGCAAAGGCGAATTAAATTCAAATTGACGCTCGCGTATATGAAACCACACACATTTATACAAATACAAACGAAATGGCCAAATGTCTGTTCTCATGAAGATTTGCTTGTTTTTGAAGAGAGAGAGAGAGAGAGAGAGAGAGAGAGAGAGAGAGAGAGAGAGAGAGAGAGAGAGAGAGAGAGAGAGAGCAGAAAAATAAGCGAAACTAAAAATAATACAGATATATATTACGGTAAAATGCAAAAAAAAAAGGATTGAACAGAAAATTTTAAAAACTGAAAAATGACCACGAATATTACATTAGAATTGGATGTCTGGGGCATAATAACTTATATGAAACCTATGATAAATGTCTTGAAGAACAAATTCCCGACTATGATATCAATTCCGGCTTATCCAGGGCGTTATCACAAAGGCGAATTAATATCATATCACTGATACATTTGAACATAAAAAAAAGGAATTAAAGCTTTATACTAGCAAAGAAATATTGTGGCATATCTGAAGTCAAACTTTTCTTCTTATTGTGAAGTATTATAAAAATTTTGCTTTTTTAAAATGCAATATATTTAAACACCAATATATATATATATATATATATATATATATATATATATATATATACAAATTTATATATATATATATATATATATATATATATGTATATGTATGTGTATATATATATATATATATATATATATATATTAAATTTATATATATATATATATATATATATATATATATATATGAATATATATATATACATGAATATATATATATATATCTATATATATATATATATATATATAAATATATATATTTATATACATATATAAATATATATATATATACATATATATACTGTACTGTATATATTACACCAAAGTGTAAAGAAAATTATTGTTCTCTTTAAAATATTTCGTGCCCCCACCAAAAAAAAAAAAAAAAAAAAAACCTAAATCTAAGACTGGATAACCTCTTTTTATTCTGATTAAAATTATCTCCATTCAACTTTGACAATAGCTAAGCATATAGAAACTTGCACAAAGGAGATATGATTGCAAAGTAGATCGTGGGACTGAATTTTTATCTTCGATTACTTTTAAAGGTCAAATTTACTGTAAACCCAATTATATGGTAGGTTTTTGTTACGTTGAACAGATAGAATCCCCTGCACTGACATGATCGCTCGGAAATTATCATATAACGAGACTATTTCACCGTTGCCTACAACAACCTTTAATCATTATAGTATTCCAATAAAAAGAAACAAAGCATTACATTAGAGTAGACGAAAAGTTAGTTACCAGTTGTAATTTTTCGCCGAAACCATACTACGAATTAGCGGAAAAACCGTAAAACATCACAAACAAAATTGTCAATAACCATAAAAAGAAAAACTACCAATATCAAAATGAGAGAATATGGGCAAAATTCTATGGTTTCAAAAAGAAACCTGTATCTATAAATCAGACCAGAGTAATGAAATAAAAAAAAAATATAAAGGGCAATTGTACGAATTTACAGATAATTACAGATGGACATAAATGAAAAAAAAAATAAATGAATAAATAAATCACAGCAGCATAGAGCCTATACATTTACCTGTACCTCTAATTTCAGAGATAGAAAGTTATTGGAAATTATAGAAGATTTGAAGCAACTAATTTGTGAAGGCTTAACAAGTGATGATAAAATGAGATAGGAGGCGAGTAACTGTGTATGGAATGCATTGTAGATTATAGGATATAACTAAAAGAATGGAAGGAAAAGGCTTGGAATATCTAGTCTAAGAAGACCAAGATGATATTGTCTGAAAAGATTACTGAGCCAACTCTCCTTTCCAGAAGTGAAGTGCCCAAAGAAAATGCAAAAGGATAAAAATGGTTAAAACTGTTGCGATGAACTGTTTGTGCAGTATTTGGAATACTACGAACTGAAAAGTAAGAAATGTTGATATTTATGAGCATAAAACGACTCGTGCAGGTAGGATGATGGGTCAGAACGTTCTAAGGATGACAGGTTGCTGAGAAGTGAGTTACTGGGAAGTGATAGGATAAGGAGAAGATTAAGACAGAAAAAAAAAATGATAAATATCAATAATTTACTGGAAATAAAGCGCCTAAATATTAAGCGTACACACAAGATGGAAGCGAATGACTTAGTGCGCAAGAGATAAGCTATTGATGAATATTCCTTTTATGTATCATGAGGCTGCAAATGTCATGGAATGTTACAGTACAGGTTTTCTATCCACGATTAAACACTTAATATACTTAAAAGTTATTCTTGTTTTGTATAGTAATTGGGTCTATCTCTGGTTCTAAAATGACTTATCTGTGTGGTGTGTGTATATATATATATATATATATATATATATATATATATATATATATATATATATATATATATATATATATATATATATATCAGCCGTTAGTAGTACCCCGCTGAACGATTGCTTCAGACATGTTCTTTCACTTGCGTCTGTATATATATATATATATATATATATATATATATATATATATATTATAACTTCCCAGAGAAAATGAAATGGCTGTACTTTGCTGTCGAGTATTTTTGCACAGTCATTGCCCACTGTTTCTGCCAAGCCAAATTCTAAAGGTTCTTGGTCCTTATGGCAGGCAAGGGAACCAAATGCTGAATGTTTTCCTTGGTATTGAAGGTTACACTGATCTTCTATTCTTTTTTATTTCTTAACCAAATGTTCACCAAATAAACATCCTAAAATAGCTTTCTTATTTGATGGTCATAACTTATCATTTCAATTTCTGCCTGGTGTTTTACCGATGATCAACCGTGTCTTTCATTATTAACTTGAGCAACTTGATACAAGTGTTGAAATCAAAGAGTTTCTTTTCCTTCTTTCTTGAGTTTCAGGGAAAGATTTCATAATCATTCAGCCTAAATAAAATCTCATGATAATTTTCCTATTGGTTTACTCGTGGGAAATATACTTCCATAAGATCATATTTCTAATTAAACAGGTATTCATAAACTAACTATTAATCCAACCTTCAATATTCCTGAAAACAATTGTGAGGTGTCCACTAAAAAGATAGTCCCTTCTTTTGTATTCGGAAAATGTCAAGGAAACATTATGTTCATAATTTGGTCTGATTTGTTTTGTCTAATCAAAAAAAGCTTAGTTATGGTCAAGGTTAAAAACAATCACTGTGACGACTGCGTAAACGAGTCCAAGATCTAGAGATAAAATCATCCTTTTTGTCGAGAATTGTTAAATACTTTCTTTTGAATCATTCATAATATACCATAATTACGCAATGATTAATTTCCAAGAACTGAACTGGATTTTAAAACTCAGACCAAATATTTATGCAATTGGAACAGTTATGTCATTCAGCGCCGTCAATAATTTAGTATAATTATACAAAAATATAAAATTCAATAACAAGCAAGGTTTAAAAACTAGAGTATTTACAAAGTCAAATTTAACCGTTCGCTCATCAAAAAAAAAAAAAAAAAAAAAAAAAAACCTTCATACGTATACTTTAAACCTAACTATGAAGGAAATTTATCAGACATCATAGAAAAGCAAATAGTTTTTATTTCGAAAATTTAAGTTTATTAAATTACATTTAACTAAAGTCCTTTTCAGGAAAAATTGCAATCTATATTCAACAAAACATAAAGAAAAAGTCTTTATACTGATATTTTCAAATAGATAATTGTATATCAGAGAAAAGTGTCATTCAAAAATCGGCTGTAAATATTACTTTTAACAAATCTTAATATGGTAATAAAAATAAACATTTATTCAGAAATAATAATGCTAGTACTGCCTTCCACATTCTAAGTTAGATCTGACGAATATGCAAAAAATTATGTTGAGAAATACAACTTTATATTTCCAAAAATGAATAATGAAGCGATAAATATTGCATTTAGAGATGAAATATACCCGCTTAATTTGCTTTAAAAATATATATCCAACATTTCGAATTGCTTGATAACCAGGTGTAGTAGATATCAGTAGTTAAAACCCTAACTCTTACAGGTAGATGGATTGGAGGTATATAATCCGGCGTTTAGGCCTGTAAGGCCATTCAGCAGGCAAGTGTAACTGCGGCAAACCCCGGCACTTGCACCAGGAAACAGATTGATGGGTTGGACAGGGAAATTGGAGACACGAAGTGGGTACGGAGATAAAGTAGCTGGCAGTCGAAGGAAGTTGGAAAGACCTTATGTAACGTCTACAAAGCACTGCGTGAAGTGCACTTAAGACATTACTATCCATACGGTGGGGCAGGGGTGGTTCAATTCTATCAATGGATTTTTTTATTCTTTTTTTGCCGCTCGTGAGTGGTAAGAGACAATGGACAGGACAATGTCCAAGAGACTGACCATCTCCCCTATATAATAAAGAAAAGTGTCTGGCTATATATATATATATATATATATATATATATATATATATATATATATATATATATATATGTATATATATATATATACATATATATATATATATATATATATATGTATATATATATGTGTATATATATATATATATATATATACATATATATATATATATATATATATATATATATATATATATATATATATATATATCTTTCCCGTCACGCTCTCCGGGGCAATGCAAGATGTCCTTCGGGAGTAGTCATACCCTGGTGAGGGGGAGAATATATATATATATATATATATATATATACACATATATATATATCCGTCATTTATAACGGGTCGTGGATACTAGTATATTGTAAACTCGTATTATTTTCATTTATTGGACTTTTCTAGAATTCATAGGATAGCACTGATTGCGAGGCAAAAATAACGTGTAGTTTTTAAAGTAAATACAAAACGGTGATTGATACTGGGATTTACATAAAAGTTAGATGAACTACGCAGTGGCAGTTAGGGAATAGAGGAATAAAAGATATTTTCCTTTTTCTGGTTCGTTAACGCCTGTATAGCTTTAACTTTGTTTTCAATAGAAGGGTGTGTCATTTAGAAATTATTCGAATAATAACATTAAATTAGATGTTCTTCCTTTTCCCTTCCCAACACACAACACCAACTAATAAAGGTAACGGTAAGGGATACAAATAATGAATTCAATGTCGTTTGATAACAACTGATTCTAAATTCCACGGTTCCCAATCAACGCAACCAAGATATGAGATCTTGTTCCAAATAATTATAATATAATTTTTTAAGAAAAGAACTTTGAGTTTGTGATATATTAAAAACATGTGACAGCTATTAAACATTTTATGTGGTGGATCCAGGAGTCAAACTCAAGGTACAGATTTTGGCGAAATTATTATTAATTACAAGCAAATACTATCTTGTCTATAAATATATATATACAGGTTTCTTCATATTCTTTACATTTCAAGTGATCAGACGAATAACATTTTCTCAGTTTTAAAACTTGTACTATAGTCATATGCTTATAAAAACATGAAGCACAATATTGAATCTAAAATTAGCAATTTATAAATTCTCGTTTTCAAGACGCTGAAATCTTAAAACCTTATTGTTTAAAAGTGACAAAGAACACATTCTTGTCTTTACAATTTCGAAACAATGATTTCCAAACTCAAAAGTGAAATATTTTCGGGCTTTCTAACTTGATAAGTCACACAACCTAATCATCTTAGAATTGCCAGTCACCTTCTTAATTGGGTTTAAAATCCACAAGTCTCATAAACAAGGTATTAACTTTACAAGTCATGCATTCGCTAATTTTAAAATTAGTAGGAGACATGTTTTCAAGATTCGTAACCACGCAAGTCTCAAACATTAACGGCTTCAAAAATCCTACGTCAAGAATAATCAAGTTAAAAGAAGCAAACGTTAATGCAACACTGGTAAGACGAGCCCGTAAATCAGAAAAAAATATTCCCTGACATAGGAGGGCCATCCTAAAAGAGTTTCAATTGTAACTGTAATGATATGCTTTAGGAGATTTCCATTTTGCCTTTCATGTGTGATGGCATGTGACGTGGTAAGGGAAAGCAAAAGGCGTGGTTGTCGGAACAAAACAATAAATTAAGCAATCAAACATGAAGATCGAGTGTAAATAACAATATTAAATAAAAAAAAAAAAGATGTGAATATTTCTTGCTTCCCAGAATGCTTCGTCAGTGAAGAAAATATATGTCTAGATATTGGAGGATTATATTTGGATCTCTACAGACGAAAGGGAAAAAATAGGCCAAAGGCTTTTTTCTCGCTACTCGGAAGCGAGAAATTCGGACCTTGAAGGGTTTTTTTTTTATAGAAACCTTACATAATCATGGATAGTAAAAAGATGTAAGGATACGAGTTTTATTACATTTTAGGATTCCAAATCAAAATCTTTACGAAACTGGGAAATGCATTATAAGAACTATAAATATTTCTTTTGTAAATAAAGACACCACAAATAAATTAGCTATTTCATACGAAGTCATAATTAATACTGATGTTTTCAGGAAGGGAAAACAAAATCTTTTATTAACCCTTTATAACATACATAGATGTATAAAATACTTCATTCTCCAACAAAAGTACATTGAGACAGTGATTTAAATTAGTTTTCCAAGTTTTCCATTTTCCTTGAAATAATTAGGCAAATCAACCATAATTTAGAATATTTTTTTTTCAAATTGTCATTTACCTAAGGTATAAGGTATACTGTTTACGAAGTTGCTTAGAGTTTATGCTTAACTGAAAAAAATGAAAGTTGACCAAGGGTTTCTTACTTGGTGGTACAACCTAGGAACATACGCCGTGGGCTACCGTTAAATCTCCACTCTTTGGTGTACACGTATACATAAGAGTTCCTTCTTTACATAAAAAGATGGCTCTGTCGCTCAAGTGTTTGACAGTAAGCAGAGTACAGTAATGAAAAAGGCAATCTTCTCATTCCTGTTTTTCTAAGGCTACTACACATATTACCTGTCCGGTCCAGTGAAATTAAAACTCTTGATGGACCTTGACTGTACCATCCAGTACGTACTTTTATTCCTAGAGTAATCAGATTGTAGAATGGTTTTCCTGATCAGGCATTTGAATCGGAAGAACTTCAAAAGTTAAAACGTGCATCAAATCTTTTTATGTTGAACAGGCTGACACAAGTTTCCCTTCATAGCTTATATATGACAGATCTATTCCAACGTTGCTACTGATCTTAAGACATTTCATATAATTTATTCATTACTTATCATATAGCTTATTCATTCCATTCCCCCTTGAACTATTTTTCTTGCTGGAGCCCTTGGACTTATAACATCATCCTTTTCTAATTAGGGTTGTAGCTTACCATAATAATAATAATAATAATAATAATAATAATAATAATAATAATAATACATCTCATAGGTTTTTTTTTCAAGATACCATTTGACCTACCACAGATATATTTCTCACGCAGCTGCCATTTTTATCAGATATGTTTTTTCAAGGTTGCCATTTACCTCAAATATGTATTTTTAAGCTGCCATTTACTATGATTGACTAAGCAAATAACCCAAAGCCATTTCTTTCTGAGAAGCAGATTATGATTATCATAATAGTATTAAGTATCGCAGGAGTACTGAAGAGAAAACTTAACATAACTTTAAATAGGTTGCAATTACACCACACACCGAACCTTTACATGAAAATAACTTTCATTGTAAAAGCTGACATTAGAAAACTTAATAAATCATTGATCAAGTGGTATAAAATATGACCTTAGGATATATGATTTAATAATCGCTTGTCGGAGTAAGAATTTTTAGTTTTATCAAGAAATAAAAAATGAGGATACATGAAGTTCAGAAAATACTATCGCAATTGCAGTTTCATATTTTTTAGCTGGATTAGTCAGACCTTTGCCTGTTGTATAAGGTTCCTTTCGCAATCCAGGGTAAACAAAATCTTCGACCCATTTAAGCAACAAAAGCAGATGCAATAAAATTATCTTTCCCCTAAAAATCAATAATGACAGAATTCTGAAAGATAAGATTATTTCTTTTGCAAAATAAAAGCAAAAAAAAAAAAAAAATTATGAAAGAATAACACCACAAAATCAGCCATTCCACCAAGCCATGTTTATGTTCTCCAACTCCATTATCCAACTGCACGACCAACGCCATCTCTGGGTCAATACCCCAATTCAATTGGCAAACTTCCTGGCGCGTCAACATCCAACAGCAGAATTGAGCCTATTCGGAATGCATATACCCTCAAACACCAAGTAAACTGTATCGAATTATATATATATATATATATATATATATATATGAAAATATTAAAATATCGAGAGATATGAAGGTTAAAATCATTGCCTAAAAATACCGAGTGAAGGGAGAGAGAAAAGAAAAGAGGGAAGGAAAGCGCAGGAGAGAAACTATACAAAGTCCTGAAAGGCAGTTGATAAATCCCATTAGAAGAAATATGTATTTATAGTAGTGTTGTTCGTGATATTAATGTCATTGTATGACGTGTCAAATGTTATAAAACTGTTGAGTTTTGGCAAAACTTAGATATAAAAGAATACATGATCGTATTCATATAAATTTAAGTTGTGCTTCCAAATACCAAACGATGGTTATGAAAGAAAAATATAAACAAATGGTAGAAAACGTTTGATACTGTGAGACTACACAATGATAATCAAGCTTCTCGTGATATAATTCTTTTAAACAAAAAAGTTTTATCTGAATCAATATCTGATTAATACCGGATCATTTAACAAGAATACAAAAAATATAATACTCTTGGTTGATGGAATGTCACGGATCCCACCTATTAAAAAATAAGACTCCTATCATCCCTTCCGCAACTTAACAAACATGCATTTTCTTCCTAATTTCATAAAACCTGTCACGCCGCCGCGAATATGCATTTTAACAAAGACTTTTACATATGGGTAATAATAATGGTTACATGGATGATAACCGCAATAATAATTAAACTGGTCCGCAATTACTTTTGAGAGAGAGAGAGAGAGAGAGAGAGAGAGAGAGAGAGAGAGAGAGAGAACTACAATCTTGTGGGAGTGACACGTTATGAACGACCTCTTATCTATTTTTTCTTCCATTCATTTTCTCCCTCTACCTCCATTCCCCACTTCATCGACAGTTAAGCTTCGACTAACTAACAGGCACAGATTCAACTTCTTTGGTCATAAAGGCAAAATGGGTAAAAACATATGACCAGAATGTTCCTTCGTCTTCTTGAGAGAGAGAGAGAGAGAGAGAGAGAGAGAGAGAGAGAGAGAGAGAACTACAAT
>NC_090746.1:102680622-102685622 GCF_036898095.1 Palaemon carinicauda | reverse complement strand
CTCCCTCTACCTCCATTCCCCACTTCATCGACAGTTAAGCTTCGACTAACTAACAGGCACAGATTCAACTTCTTTGGTCATAAAGGCAAAATGGGTAAAAACATAAGACCAGAATGTTCCTTCGTCTTCTTGAGAGAGAGAGAGAGAGAGAGAGAGAGAGAGAGAGAGAGAGTTATTTTAACATAAACAGATGACATCTCAGAAACTGGAAAATTTTCAGTGGTTCTTGAATGACAAAGACAAAGAGCATCTTGCGAAATAAATTCCTCGAAAGCTGATGGCTTATATTTTTGGGAAATAAATAACACAATAGGATATGAAAGAAATAGCTTCATAAATAAAATAGGAGTTTTCTGAGTAAGGACATCTTTAGCAATAGCCAATTTCCTCCAAAGAATTTAGTCAGTCATTAAAATTTCAATACAATCTCAACAACTCTTGCACGCCCAGGAAACGACTTTCGTCTCTATAATAAAGTGTAATATGCTTAACTGAAAAAAATGACGGGGAGGAAATAACATTTCCATTGTTACTTGAAGAATGCGGACATAAATGTTTAGGTTTATTGGATAATACCCTAAAGGCACTATTCATGAAATGCTTGATACGAATCCCTGGAGGCAAAAGCAAATTGTTACAGAAAAAAAAAAACTTTCTTAAATAAGAAGTACAAATCATAATACTAAGAAAGATAAACTCCATCCATATCCATATACCAAAGGCACTTCCCCCAATTTTGGGGGGGTAGCCGACATCAACAAGAACAAAACAAAAAAGAGGACCTCTACTCTCTATACTACTACTTATAATACCTTAAATGAGAATATATGCTATAGTAATAACAATCATATCCTATTTGGAAATAAAAACCTGACAAGTATTTACGATTTTTTATAATATTGCCGATCATTAATATTTTTTTTTTTCTGAATTCTCATACTTGAAAACAGAAATTACAGAAAGTCAAGGCGGCAATACACAATATAAGCAACTTATTAAGTCAAAATACCATATAGACCAAAGTAGTCATCTTTTCCTTTCCAAAGGCAGCAATCCTTAAAAAGAAAGCTTGCATTGTTAAATTGTTAGGGAAAAGACAATGCGGCCTAACGGAGTTTAGTGGGGAGTGTTAGGTCAAAGAAATGATTATTGGTGTTCTAGAATAAACCAAAATAGCCATTTAGCTTCCCCAGAAGTTCTTAAACCTACTAAAAGAAGAAAGTGGGGAAAACTGAATAAAATTTCAAATTACTTACGACTGAAAATTAATAAATTATATTATAGCAAAATAGAATGCCGCTGTGAAATACTATAAACTTCCCGCCATCCTTGTAAACCTCCGGATGTATGTCGATTATCTGGTTTCTCATATGTAATTTTTTTTCTATTTCAAGTAATAACCATATAGTCACCGGGTAATACACTCCAAGTCAAACCTTGCACTTGCATAACAACAACTATCAAGGAAAGAAGATACTTCATTTAGTACCTGCCGTATAAATTCTGTCACTTTGCTAAACATTACAATAATACGATTACCATAGTTACTCAACACTACCCGCCATTTACGATTCATTTTGGGAGATATCAGAAGCGCCAGTTTAAAGAAACAAATTGGTAATATGGGACCCATTTCTGCAATGAATTCTACTTGGAACATTATGTATCTTCAAAGAAAGCCATACTAACATTGAGTTTTTATGCAAAATGATATAAGGGTAGGTGAGAAAACCCAGACAAAATCATAAAATTCAAGTTGGAGGTAATAATGAATAGTGTTGTTTCTTATTTTTAGAAATAATGATATCTACCGATGAGAAATCGGAATTTAAACGACAAAATGCATAGTAACCCGTTTTCAAAGCCTCTCTGAAAATGAAAGAAAACACACGAAGGCGATGCTCAAAATGATTAGATAACAAGGAGGATTTTTGTAGTAATAGCAGATTAATTAATTGATTGATTGTGAGTTATTTGGCATCCTGACATCTAAGGTCATTAACGCCGATATTATTTGTTATAAATAAATAAATGTTAATTCAGTATAAAACAATAAAATCGAAAACATCCTTATAACAGTTAGTTTGTTTTCAGAAGACATGCTTCTGAAATAAATGTTAGAATACCATGAGTATGGTACGACACATCATGACCGAGAATCTTGGCAAGGATAAACCTGCCATCCTCACCTCGAGCCTCAAAAAAGATGTCTATTTCGTCACAAGCCGGAAAAGGGGGAAATGATTGAGTGTGGAGTTGGTATTCCTTACTTGCAAAATGTCAAGTTTTACAGCAATTCCAATAACCTTTGGTGATCTTCAATAATCAGGATTGATTCGCATATGAGGTTCGAACACAATCTGAGAGTAATCTTTTTCTATAGGAACCCCTAATCACATTTCGCTTGCCCCAGCTGCACCTAGTGGGAAGCTATAATAAATGCATAAGATTTATTATATCCCAACATGGTAAGGCTACAAATAGGTCTACTTAAAGCAAGATACATTTCGTTGCAGTTGCATCAACAAAGAATGAATAAATTTGAGAATTTTATAAACAAAATCTATCTCATCAATGAAATTTCTCAGCATTGTCACATTTCATCATTTGGTAAGAAAATTGATTCTCCCAACGTATTTTCGTTATTCTTTCCTACAAAGATAAGACCACCTTGCGTGATTTATGGGGCAGTGTCTCGTGCAGTCATATTTCATGAAATATTGCAATTCACATCCATTGCATTTATCGATCTTCTTTCTTATTTCTAAAAATGCTCAACATCTGTAAAACTCCAGAAGGCAACAATGTCTTAAAATAAGATTCTCTTGGTCTTGATCAATCATTATCTATGACCGTATTCTATATTTTGTAGATTGCTCAGGGTAACTCAATTGACTAGAAAGTACGGTACTCGAAACGCTTCCATACCAAATAAGGCTATCCGACATGGATACTTGTGATTCACACCGTCCAAATTTCCTTCTATAACGTTTCGACCCTTCCTCTAACTCTCACATTCATTTAACCCTACTTTCCTTCTATTTCATAAGTAATTCTCAGAACAAATCATTCAGGCAGGCCCTTGTGACTGGATCTATAATTAAACTAATTAATGATAATTATCCGGAAATGCCAAGAGAATTTCTAGCCATCTAGATTCTCGCAGATATTTTGAACAAAATTAACTGAAATCTCTATCATGTTTCTGGTATAAAATCAATCTAAAATACCACATAAAGCATTGCTTCAAAGGAAAAATTTAACACTATACACAACCATATAAAAACTGTTGCTTGGCCTACACACCAACCCTTAATGAAACTTCTATATGAAATATTTGCGTTTGGTAAATACACCAGATTTTAAAGGACACACTGGATGTATGCTTTTCAATAGTGAATTTTACATTAAGAATTACTTGTATTTTCGAATTAGCTTTAGAAAATTAAAGAAACATTGTCAATGTAAAGATCTGGGTTTATGAAGATGCAATGTTCTAGACCAACTAACAATCATGCATTATGTTCATAAACAATAATATGCACCTTGCAAAAAAAAAATAAAGGGGCCCGATTGATACCCTAAGGAACACCAGAGATTACATTCCTGTACTGATGGGCACATAAAAAAAAACCAACATGGCTAGGTTCTACGAACCGTGACGTATGAGATTATGAATGGAGAAGTATTGATTTAAAAGTTCAAGATAGAGACCAAATCTAAACCGAGGCCCTTTGCGTCAATAGGCGTGAGGAGATGATGATGACGGTGATGATGATGAATAGTTAAGCACTACAGAACATAATATTAAGAAATGATACACCAACTTCTATCTTTTCACGATAGAAAAAAGGACATGTCGATTAACAAAGTCAAAAGCAACACTGAAGTCAAGATAAAACCACACAAAATCCTGATGAGAATCTAGGGATTTTGGTACAACACCGGCAATTGTATAACGGGAATCCAGCACCAAAGGCTAGTGAAAATCCAACTGAAAACTCGGGAAAAAATGATAGCTTTTAGAATACGCATTCTCACATCTCAACACTTCGAATGATATGGGAGTTATAGAAATTTGGGCAGCAATCATTAGATAAGAACTACCACAGCCACGGTTACTTAATGGAATAACACTACCAATTCCCCGATAAGTTACAAAAATAATGCAGAAATAAGGAAAAATAACAGGAGTTGAGCAGCTACGAAATCAGCTGTCTTAAAAAAAAAAAAAAAAGAAGTTGACGGAATTTAAAATTAAAAGAACAGCAGTTTCATTGTCTTAATACAACTATGACCAATTTTAACGGCAAAACATCACTCAAAATAGCGCTCACATTTACTTTAGATTTTATATGTAATCTTGAAAGAGTATGCTCCAGGTACAAGCTGTTCAATCTTAATTACTAACTAAGTGAAAGCATGGTCAGAAGTCCAAACTAAAGGACCAACCTTGTATGTTATGACACTGGTAGAATCAGTTAATACTGGGTCCAAGCAATTGCTAGACTTATGTGTTATCTCATTTTCAATTTGCTCCCAAGCTTATTCAGATGAAAAGTCATAAGTGCTTAAGCTTTGATATTAGTAGGGGAAACATAATTAAGCGAATCAATAGGCTGAATATTGAAATCACCAACAAACACTAAAACAGCTTTCTACCATCTTTCTGATGATACGAAGACATCATATAAGTGTAATTGCGATAAATAAAATACAAATCAACTTCAAATCTGCAACAAATCCTTACGACTAAAATCACATGACATAAAAATATTTCCATAAAAAAGTAAATAATGAGAAACTTATGTTTATACAGAATAGACTGTTAGAATTGGATAAAAAAAAAAATCATTCATAGGGATAAGCAAAAAAAGCAAAGTGAACAACGTTTTGAATTATTTGTTTTTTGTGTTACTACTGGTATTTTCATTGTGAATGAAGAGTACCCTAACCGCTTTTTTATATTCATCTCCTAAAGATTAATTTTATACAAAGAA
>NC_090746.1:102643122-102675622 GCF_036898095.1 Palaemon carinicauda | reverse complement strand
CTCTCGACACCTAATACAACAGTGTTAGATTTCTTAGTCCTCTTGGGATGGCTTTCATAAATCGCGTCTGCGGATGAAAGATTGGGAAGATTTTGAGAATTATGGGACGTCAGAAAAATGCGCATCTTTGATGATAATAAACAATAATGGTAAAAATTTTCACGGGGATGTCTATGGACGGCTACCATCTGAGCTACAGTAGTAAATTGCGAAGAATTTTTTTTTTCTTTTTTAATAATTTTGGAATTTGTTTCGGGCGGGATGGTTAGAGAAAAAGAACATTGGAAGTAGAAGGGTTGAGTGTGGGTATCATCCGCATCATGATTATGCAGATGATGTTAGTGAAAAGTGTATTAGATTTGCAAGCATCGACCAACAGACAGATGCAAAAATATTACTGGTGTTGTATTAAAAACAGCAGGGAGTAGTCTACATGTAAACGAATGGAAGTTCTCAGTGATGTGTGTGTGAGTAGAGGGACGTTGAATAGCGAATAATTTGGATGCTCATCTTGTTTGTAAACTGTACAATTTGACTATTGGCGCTTGATGCTAAGCGTGTGGTGTGATTGCAGTAGCTGTGTTCTACACTTTCCTAGCTCTCATGTTTAGAGTTTTACAAATAAATCACGAAACATACATATACTATTATTCCTTAATAGAGTGCGAGAGCTCGTACGTACATAAACAAGAAATCCCAAACTCTTAAATATAAATTCAAATTCAAACAATTTATTGACAAAAAGTGGTCAAAAGGAGCTGCTAGTCTTGCTAGACAGCCCATTCTATCTTCAATTTACATAAATGAACAGAAGCCAAGTACAAATGTAAAACCCCCGTAATAATTTTCATGAACCAAAAAAATACACAAATAGTTTTTACAAATGAAAACACTTTCTACATAGATCGTTTCGAATTTTCACAAAGTAAATTAACACAAAGCTTATATGATTACTTCACAGGACTGAAATTACATAATACTTAATAATCGATATAATTTTCATAAAACATACATTCTAGTAAAGTCCCCAAATTTCAGTAGAAATAGACTAAAATAAATACATGTCTGTTATGATTAATAACATTGACACTTCAAATTGAGTTAACATGTTTGAAATAACCGAAATTCTATTTACATAAAATGTATTTTATATCCTTTTCACAGAAAAGGAGAGGTATTTCTTATGAGGTACCCTTAATATTCATGGCATAAGGGTTACCTCTTAGGCTGTGGTGACTGCCCCAACAATGCCTGCATAATAAACACTTTCCTTGCGTAAACCATAGAAGGCTTTCGACTTGGGTTTACTCTTTTTATATTTTTTGCTGCATGCCCCACTCCCTTCTCTCTCTCTCTCTCTCTCTCTCTCTCTCTCTCTCTCTCTCTCTCTCTCTCTCTCTCTCTCTCTCTCTCTCTCTCTCTTACTTAAAACTTTAAAAAAAAATATTAATGTAAAAATGTGTCTCTTCCCAGTTTCTGATAGCTGCATGAAGCCCTGATATGCACTTCCAAATGAGATAACACAATTCTTAAAAACGTCTTGAGAAAGCTGAATGAAAGACACGAAAACAAACTTATTTCACAAGAACGTCTCCAGACAGCGGTATAATGTTCACGAAAAAAAATATTTTATCCTGAAGTTACGCACGATAGTTCCATATTTCAAAGTTTGGCAGCTTTCCTTTCCTAAAAAAATGAGAATACAGTAAATGTAAGTTTAAAAAATAAACTTGCTAATACAAGTCATAAATCAAATATTTTCAAAAGGAGGGTTAAACACTTCAATAAATACAGAGGGAAGTAATTAATTCCTCGGAGAGAAGTGAATACGCCATAGAATGGCGAAGTTGTCTATAACAAAGCTCATAATATCATCTATGGAACCAGAAACACAAAAGTTTTCAATCTGTTATATCGTAGACTTGCCAAATTATTCATAAATGAGTTTTTTTATATTTTTAATATCTCAATCTGAATAACATGCCATCTACACCAACAGTTATTACATATTTTGTTCACATTTTACAACAAAGTTTTAATTTCCATAATCCCGCTAATGTTCCACTGAAATGATAATGTGGTTCCATTCTCATATTTCAAAGATTATTAATATAAAAAACCTCTGACTCGGAAGAGTTTGGATGACAGATTTCCCTTTCGCATTCCTTGGCCCTGAGATCTATTCCCGAACCAAATCCGCTATGGTTTTTCTTAGGCCTCTCGAGTCCTTCGACTTCTCTTATACCGATTGATATAGCACAAATAACATGATATTTCCTAATTGCTTTATTCACTTTATTCATGAATCAAATAAAACGGAACAAGGGAATTTTCTTTGAAAAGGGAATTTTCTTAAGAAAACCTAGATAAGGAGTAAAACGGGTAAAATAACTGATGTATTTCATTTGCGTAAGGAGGTTTCCAAATTTCCAAACGATATATGTGGGAACCATTTTCCTCTAAAATTCCTAAACAAAACCCTACTTTATCATTACATTCCTCAGTAACCTTTCATCTCCAGGTCAGTAAAGAAACATAATTATTAGGCTAATAGAGAAAAGTAAAATTTGGATAATGAAAATCAAAAGGCTACTTACTTAAGAGAGTGAATTTTGTAAGTCTTTGTATAGACAAAAGCACCACAAAACAAAATGAAGATTGGCAAGGTCAGTGACAAATTGACTTCTTTGAAAACATTGGCAATATCACATTTCGCTTTGGGAGCTACAAATAACAACAATATGCATGAAATGGGACATTGACATTATATACAAAATATTAAACAATACAGCAGATTAAAGGAGGCAAACGTCAAGTTTAGTGATGGGAGTCTTGCGTGTGACACCCGGGAGGGAGAGAGAACAGTGCTGTATCAGACATTGACATATCAACAAAAAAGTGTGGTGTCAAAAATGAACTACACATGTAAACACACTACTTTTATATATGTACAAAGGAGAATCTGTAAAGAATAGGCCAGACTATTCGGTGTATGTGTAGGCAAAGAGAAAGTTAACCATAACCAGAGAGAAGGATCCAATGTAGTACTGTCTGGCCAGTCAAAAGACCTCATAACTCTCTAGCGGTAGTATTCATTGTATTTAGCTCTACAATACACTAATTACCCGAAAAGGCTGACAATTGCATTTCCTGGGAGGTATGCAGTAGTTTACCGATATTCAGACTACCAAACACCAACTTTTGCATATCACTTCCTTCTTTAACTTTGACCAATTCTAGTTGCCAAAACTCTACCGTGACCTTTTCATTAAATCACTCTGTTAGTTTTCACTGCGAGTTAGTTTGAGATTCATATGCAGTCTGGATTACAGTTGTGACCTTTTATGACTGGAATATGACCGTGACCTTGCGTGACTGGAATACAACCATTACCTTAAATTACTGGAATATGACCATGAAATACATTACTGGGATATAATATTGATCTTACATTACTGGAGTATAACCGTAACCTGACATTACTGGAATAGGACCGAATTTGACATTGATCTTACATTACTGGAATATGACCGTGACCTACTTGACCGGAATATGGGTGTGACCCTTCCACAAAAAAAAAGGCAACATTTTCTTTAAGTCATGCCAATATATTTGAGGGCTTTCGTCTACTTCTGAAACAGGAATAACAAATTCTGTTTTCCGTACAAGTCATAAGCTCTCATCACGAGAGAGAGAGAGAGAGAGAGAGAGAGAGAGAGAGAGAGAGAGAGAGAGAGAGAGAGAGAGAGAGAGAGAGAGAGAGAGAACCAATTTCACATATTTGCTGTCTTTCAGATTTTGACCTTAAAAGAATAGTGTCAGAAAGGAATAGCGTGGTAGATTTTTTAATATTACGGATAATTCAATCAACCCCAGCAAAATTAACTGAGCTGATAAGTGCTGTTAATCACGATGTTAATCTGAATTAAGGTTATAATTAATGTCAACGTAAATATCACCATTTCGGTGAACGTGGTGATTTTTTAAACAAGTGACGCGAAACTGTGACACTAGACTATCCATATTAAATAAAACCAAATTGCTCTGCAACGAGGCAAGGATTGATTATATACATTTCACAACCAGCTCCAGATGATCACGAAATTCGTGTCCTCATTTGGTGCTACGACAATAACTCGTTAAACCTTCTTAGGAAAATAGCAATAGCCCACAATCTTACAGATTAATGGGAAGTCAAGATAAACGTTATGCGGCTCCATTGAGGAGAGTAGTTCCAAAAGGCGTTAACAGCACAGTTCATTTAGGGATAAGGTGCTGCCTTCACCATTCCTTCATATTTTTGGCAAATGCGCACAATTCAATGGGCTGGCTCTGATCACTAGAAGACAAACATGGTGGAAGAAAAGTGAGTGGGACTTAGCTTCGGATGAATGAAATTGCAGAGTGAGAAGAGGAACTCAGAATAATTGTTATCATTACGTATCTATCGCTTAAAGGATTTATAATCTATGCTAATGGTTGCCTCGAACATTTATATACAAACTGTAAGAACAGTGGCTTCCATACATATGACTAGACCTTTAACACAAAGGAGGCTTAGGTATTATCCATAAAAATAACCGAGGCCAATTACTGTATGCATAAATATAACCATTCAAAGCAAAATAGCTAAGTTCAAGGTATTATTTTTTTAAGGCAAAGTCATCTGGACAGAAAACACCTAATTCAACTTAGGACTTGAACTAAATTATTCATGAAAATAACAAACTGAACTCAAACATAATTTTCTTAATAAATACTAGTAAAACCAAAAGGTAATAAACTCACGTGAAAATATGAAAAGCAAACCCTTCATATACAGTATACATAAACTAGACGTGTTCCAACCTGACACAGAATCACTAACCTAAAAACGACTCCACAATATAGGAACTTTAAACATCCAGGTCAATCAGCTAGCCTCAATGTTAAAGGAGAAACTGACCGAACTGAAGAGAGAAGTCACAACGGACTCTCAGACCATTCATCCATAGGAAAATTCCATCTCTCTCATCAGTCTCCTGATATCTTTGTGTTTGAGTTTATTGCTTTCCGATATCTTATTTATAAACTTTTCAAAGAATTTTAACTAAAAAACGTGTCCTATTCCTCATGAAAATTAGTACAAATATTTCTGCTGCGTACACATTCCAAAAAAGGAAAAACAATGACCTAAGATGATGTCGAATGAGAAGATGAAAGAAATACTATTAATAAAAGGAAAGAAGCATAACTTGAAGTACATCACTCTAACCAAAGAGCCGATTAATTCTATTTGAAAAGAATTTTCCTATTCTCACGAAATAACTGCCTCTATTTGTGTGTATACTTAGTTCCTAAGCGCTATGTAAAGTATTAAATAAATGTCATTTCTATTCTAAGGTAGAGAAGGACATAGTTATACACAATCCATATTTCTGGTTTCACCTAAAGTAAAGTCCGCTACTGACATAAGGCCATCTTAATTAATGTAAACTACTACTACTACTACTACTACTACTACTACTACTACTACTACTACTACTACTACTACAATCGCCAAAGGTCATTAAAAAAAAAAAAAAAAAAAAAAAAAGCGAGAGTAGAGATGGCCTTTGGGTGATGACTGCTTGATTTACTGATATATCCAACAACCTTCGCGACATCACATTATAAGGTGAAGAAAATACTGTCTTTGTATCTTCAAGAGAGGTTGGTTCAATAACGTTGAGAAATAAAAAAAAATGGGGATAATGCAGTCTCAAAGTTGGACATGGAATTGATGCCTTTTGTGTAAAATAGGAGGTGCAGCGTCACAACTACCCTCTTATTCCTACTAAACATACGAGGGAAGACTAAAAAAGGTAAATAATGATGGATATATTCATAAGACATTTGAGGTAAAGCATACAAGTACAACTGCTAACTTGAACAAAATAAGGAAGTTGACTACTCGATGTAAAAAGATTTTTTTTTTTCAATGAAACGTCTTATCATACTAACTAAGTGAATTCTTAAAACACCAAACATTCATTATTGATTTATGTCTGATCTCCCATTATCATAAATCATTTTAGCTTACTTATTCTCTATTAAATTTTTTCTAACATCCGTAGGTCGTATCTCAAATCATAAATCTATCTGGCCGTAAGGATTTCCCTCCAACTAAGCCTGGCGAGTGTTAAACAAATAACAATAAGTCATTTTGATCATGACAGGTTCATTTGGATTATATCGTCCTCCAGAGTAGGCCTAACGACCAAAGTCTTTGGAAATAAGCAGGGTTCCCTTGTAATCCTCTCAACGGGCCTCTTGTAGCTTTAATTCAATGTCTCTTTTTTTTCGTCTATGTATTTTGTATCTGATTCTCCTATCTTGTATTTCACTAATTAAAAATGGTTTCCCATCGATGATCTGAAAATTCACTTAGTCGGGTTTACATGATCTAATTCTAAAGGTTCTTGTCTGTAGGAATCAGTAGAATGAAATTTAACTCACCACAACCGCTTTTGAGAACACTTTGTTAATATTAAGGTTTGTGGCATACATTTATTAAACCCTATTTCTATGGGGCAAGAAAATATCAAGCTGAATAAAAAAAAAAAACTAACGTGGTATAAATTACATCTTAACTGGGTGTACATGTCATCCTTTTTTTTCTTTACTAGACCATATTCTAGCTTCTCTTCAAGCCTGGGCAAGATACGGGGAGAAAATTTGCTACTACGTCAGCTATTGCATTATATTGAAAAATACAATAGCATTATGTAGTGTATAATAGCATACCCCGAACACTGATAATATATTCAGCAACACACGGGTTGGCCGTAAACATTTAGGTAAACGATACAATTTGTGATTCAAAGGTGTAAGACTCATAGATGAATTAGTTCTGGGAATATCAGGTAACGACAAACCAGCTACACATGGAAGGACCTTATATCTAAATTGCCATGCAAAACCACAGGCAGAGCGCAGAAAGTAATTTACATTACTAGTAAATTCTCTGTTTCTCCTCACAATATGGATGGATAGGTTTGTTGTACTATATACTTGCCTTGCCTAGTTTTTGATAAATGAATAATGAAATAAAATGTAAAAAAAAAAAAATGTAATAAACCATCTTTCTTAATACCTCAAACAACGAAGATTGGAAGGAGGTTATGTTTTCGCCCCGGTTTGTGTGTTTGTTTGTGGACTGCTTCCTAACCATAATTCTAATAGTAGAATAATGAAACTTGCAGGGATTAATTGTTATGTAAAAAAGCTGAAAATTATTAAATTTTGGAAGGTCAAGGTCACGGTCAAACAAATTGTCAAATTCACGTAATCTGCCATAAGTTTGGACATAGTTGTCACAGATACTTCAAACTTGGTTCATATTAGAGTATATGAAAATCCACGCCAATTAATACATGTTAAGGTCAAAGGTCAAGATAGAGCAAAAGGTCGTGAAATAAGCTGCCGCGCAGGTCTGAGCTCTACTGAGTGCCCCTCTAGTTTTTGTTTCTACTCTTACACCCCATACCTCTCTCTCTCTCTCTCTCTCTCTCTCTCTCTCTCTCTCTCTCTCTCTCTCTCTCTCTCTCTCTCTCTCTCTCTCTCTCTCTCTTAATAAAAACCTGAGATTCTAGAGAATTGTTGGCTCTAACTACAAATATATTAATATCATCCTTATAATGAAAATTTTGGTGCATTTGCTTTGATTGGTCATGAAAATGAATTTTCTCAACCCCCTTCCTCTTTGTTCCTCCTCAACAATTTACTGCTTCCCCGTCTACTACTTTTCTTAACACTTTTTTATTTTTACTTATCATCATATCATGATAAAACCATCTCAATCCTTAGGGTTTCTGCTGATTTTCCATGAGCTGGCTGCCATAATTTGAAATATGATCTTACCAGCACCATCCAGTCATGAATATTTACAATTCATATATTAAAGTTTTGGAATATATACTAATTTTGCATAATGGAATTATTCGACGGTCACACCATCTCAAATCTTTTTCTTTCACTCTCTCTATCGGTGCCAAAGTTGTACTGCACTCAATACTATATTTATAGCATAATGACGACAGTCAAACTTTCAGTAAATATCACTGGTAAGCATTCAAAACACATGAATATCCTGAGATAAGGATACATTAGAAATAGAATACTCTGCACTGGTCCAAGGAAAATAAAAAGTCATTTGTATCTGTTGATAGCTTCTCATAGTAATAGTAAAATCAACAAACACACCAATAAGGGGAGAAGACTAAATGTTTTCAATTCGTACGTTGAGCCAGAAACACACCAAAGATAATAAAGATCCACACACGAATAAAATCCCTCCATAACAATGAAAAGACAATCTATTTATTAATTTTTCTTTAGATTTTGGAGGATTCTTCGAGAAATCATTTCAAAGACCCAACGTTCACCCTTCATCCAATATCATTTTGGACGTTCCCTCTTGTCATATGACTTTCCTTTTCCATGCTTTTATATAAGATATTCTAGGGACATAAAGACACGGAGAGAGAGAGAGAGAGAGAGAGAGAGAGAGAGAGAGAGAGAGAGAGAGAGAGAGAGAGAGAAATTATTCAAAATATGCGGAAGAAACGAGATTCTTATTTCGTAACGAGTGAAACTGAGAAAATCAACGCCGAGATTCCTGTTATAGTAATCATGTAAGATGTGTCTCCAAGACAAGCGGAGGCGGAACATTCTCACCAGAAGGAACTCTGGTGGTGTAATTTACTGACCTCAAGTTCCACTTCTTATATAAAGTCTACCATATCTTTTAAAATTTCATCAAATATTGTAATGGAACCGAAGGTCGATGCATAGGATTTTTTTTATATTATTTTTGGCTTAACATTCTAACTAGCGTTATAGTTCATGCAGTTTTAGACTTCATTTACAAACAATAACAATAAAGAAAAACCCCAACTGCCACTTGTCATTTAAAATTCACTCAGCGTTTTTCGAACAGTCCTTAAAAAGCAATATTTTCTCCTCTCTCTTTATCTAATAAAGATTTTCAAGCATAACACAACCTACAAAATGAAGCAAAACATATAAATAAAATAATTTAAGAACAGATGTATAGTGACAGGAAGACTTACAAAACGACTTCATTTATATCGATTTTCGCTGCTTGAAAGAAATCTCAAACCACTGATCCATGTTCAAAAGGAAAGCATCGTATCTTGAAAAGAAGAGAAAAGGCCACGTGTTATGAATTTGAGAGTTGATGCAAAACATACTGTGATAAAGAAAAATGTGACCTACTACTATTACTACCAAGGAAAAACCATTTATAATGTTTGATAGTCTTGTCCCTTCCTTGAAATATGATTCTCAAAATTAGTAAGAAATAAAATCATAATCATTAAATTTTTTTATTTCTTTCCATTCTCATGTCCCTATTTTCATATATTCCGATTTATTTCGCTATCAAAATTTCCAGCAAGTCGCCTTACTGTAATAAATCCAAATCAAATTTCTTTGAAGAAACTTTTAAAAAGATCCTTTCTGACTTAGATATTCTGTATAAAGCCATTTTTTAGTATCATATAACCATACGACATCAAAAATGTCCCAGGTGAGTGCACATTGTGTATCGCTAAAGGCTTAAAATAAAATATCTATACATATTTTACTTGCAAGGGATGAAATTGCAAGCCTCATGACCATGCCATTCCTTCTACTGCACTCCCTCCTTCAATTCATCTCTCTTCACAACGAGTCAAACCAATAAAAACATTTTCCAATGATCGCAGCACTATACAGAATACAAAGTGCACTCAATAAAATCTATGGACGAGGATAAAAAAAGATATTTAAAATAAAATAGTAATATCCATCAGCACGTTGAAGAAATATTTTCTGAAGCAAGGCAACAATCAAGACTTATTCACCGAAGTAAATTACTTTGGGCTTTTCAAAACTGACGGCGCATAGCTGTTGGATGAAGAAAGTTCTATGCGTATGTAAAATATGTTACATAAAAAATATCTGCCTATGTACAAATATTTCACCAAAAATACTGAAAGGATAATCCATCCCTTCGACTACATTTGAAAAAAAATCGTTAACATGATTAACGTTGAAATCTCGATGCTTATGAATAACGGAAAAATGGGGTGCGAACCGGAGACATGAAAAGGCCAAGGTAAATGAATTTAGCCCTACAGCCAAACGCGTGTTTCCTAATAGTTCGGACTATCAACAGTTCCAATTAGATTTTATTGCGATACAGTGTTATCCAGATCTCATAAACACCGAAAACATCGCCTTCTTTAAACAGCCATATAATCGAATATTATGTAAACGCAGGACATTTCTTAGGGATGAAGTTGGTTCTTTTGGTGAAAGCAAATACAAACGCTTACCAAACGCTTATCTTTCAATTAATTAATTACTGAACGTGCATACAACTGCTAATTAGAGCATTTAGTTGGAGACGGGGTGCATACCTTGAATTAAAAATGTGGGATTAACATTCTAATTGAGATCCAGCAACTGGTCCGGTGATTAAAGCAAGCTTTGTTCAAGGCTTTCTCATTACTCCTCTTAAAGAGATACTCATGGAATATAAAACTGACTATGAACTAGTGTCAAATAATCAGACATATTCTCTCTTGTTAGATTTTCCAAAAAAATATGAATTTCATCGAATAGCATATTTTCATTTATAATTCCATATATACCAAATACCCTTCAATCTCAATCATGAACTATCCATCCTTTTCCTAATATGAACCAACAGTTTTTTTTTTTCTGCAATTACAGCAGATTTTTATTGAATTCATATTACCTTCATCGATTTGCAAAGGTTAAATGATGTCTTAACAAGAGCCCGTTATCTACGGTACGAAGGTTTTGGTTACATTGGTAAGCATCGATTTACAGGTACTTTATTCATTTCATAAAAACTCATTTTAGATTGTATTTATAATTTGCGTCTGCATACCTCAGAGCTGGGAGCTTTAAGGCCATTCTGCCTCTAGGTGCAATTGTGGAAAACCCCTGCAGTTACATTGAAGTAAACGTTGAGTGGTTGCAGGCAAAGATGGAAAAAAGTGGGCACTGGAGTAGGGTAGAAGAATATAAAGCAAGTCCAGCAAAGGGCCGAAATAAAGTTAAGAACATTTACTATGAGATTCAGGGCCTCTGTAACACGGTTTTTTGGACTTTGCTCCTTATCAAAGCATCGGATGTAGCTGAAAGTTGACATATGTATATTTTACAACCACACACAAATTTTGTCAGCATTATCAATAACCTAAACACAATAGTTTTAATTTTTATAGAGTAAAAATGATCTAGCTGACGCCATGGCCAGTGATAACGAGCCAAGAGTCGAAAACATTCACTACGTAAGCAATGTAAACACCTTTTGACAAAATTTTGCCCCGCCCATCCACCAGACACCCATTCAACTTCTTCCATCGGCTCTGAAACCCATAACAGTCAAGAATGGCTAACAGGATTTGGAATTGCCCCCGTGGTTGCAAAACTGCATTTGTCTTACGACTTGCAACTTTATACAGTCAAGAGAAAGCCCGTGGCCATATTTACTATAGCCTGAATAAGTAATTATTCAGTTTCTAGTTTAAATCCAATGTTTATAGTCTGATTTGTATTTAGCGTAACAGGATTATAATACTTGTAATGTCATTCAGGCTTTTGAACATTTCTATTAACTATTCACTATGCCACCAAAAGAGAGAGAAAGAGAGGGATTGTATGTAAACAGTCTTTATATAACTATTTTTGTTAAAATAAGATTTTTGTGCTAAAATCTCCATCAGACCAACCGTGTTAGCTATGTTTTGGGCATGACTGCATTTTATAAATAAATCCTGAATAGTTTTAGGAGTTTTATTTGTACATCTAATGGGAATTTATAGAAGTGAAGTGAACATAATTCATTTATCCTTTAAAATAATTAATACATGTAGCAAAACAAATAGTAGTAAAGATGATAATGCAATGAAGGAATGATACCATACTTTATCTTTAGCTTCAACATCGGCAATAACATACCCAGTTGCCATAATTTGTCAGCTTAATGAAATAACCTATCATCTAAAGTTAAACTTAATTTCTGAGGAGGCCATGGCTTATTGCACAGTGAAAGAATATGACAAAGACTTTATGAATGGCGGAACGATACATAAATGTGGGTGGGGTATTTGTGCTAGCGTAGTAATACTACTGTACTGTAGCAGTAGTGCCGTAACAGTACTATACATGAATTAAACGTTTAGGCCAACTGCTGGGATCCTTGAGGATCATTTACCACTTCTTACTACTACTCGAAAAATTAGTTTTTATAGCCAGAATTTAAATTTTCTGATCCAACAATGCCCATGATAGCCTTCAGTGTTATCCTGAATTACAACGAGGCCAAAGTGGGTGGAGCCTCGTGAAGTCATCATTCTGACGATAATTACTGGTGAAGGTTTAAAGCCAAAATATGGTACCAGTTATTTATTTATTTTTTTCTTTTTTACAGTAAATACGTAGGTAGCTAGACAATAAATAAAAATTACAGGACATTGGATATAGCAGTTATCAAATCAAGCTGGTCTACTACGTTTTTGAAAATTACCAACTAATCCATACACCTTGTCAATCTGATTGTGACTTATAAAGTAGACTGTAATTTCTTAGGAAACTTATTCTGGGAGTTAGACTAATAATCGAAGTGTTTTTGTATTTATTAACATATTTTGTTGGTTTGTTCATTATGACAATTATCAGTGGAGAGGTTTCAGAGTTCATAAAGGTGTACTGCTTTGCTTTTATTTACACTTTTGTGTTATTGTTGGCAGAGGTTTAGGCTAGCCTTCGTTACGTATAACCAATCATCGATCGAGAAAGAGAGAAGAAATGCCGTCATAAGTTACGTAACGAGTGCGTTCGAAACCTTTTCTCTGAGTAAGTTGGCCCGTCTTCAAAAATCGTCACTTTTACTTAATAAAGTACCAAATTTATTCAACCTACGTAATGCAGAATATAGTCAAAATTTATGTGTAGATATAATGTGCATTCTGAATAAGCGTTATATTTATGAAATTCATAGAAAAAAAGTTATTGCGAAAAAACCGTGTTACAGAGGCCCTGAATCTCATAGTAAATAACACTTACAGTGCAAGGAATGAGATGCACTGACGGAACTTGCCCCTTTTGGGACATTATTTTGGTATCATGTAACAAACATTTAATTAATCAAACTCATATCCGAAAAAAAAATTAAAATAAGAACAAAATGCATTTACAGCATGAAATTCTTTTCAGCAGTATTTTTCCACATTTCATTCAACCATTTCTCCATGGCCCTATTTTTCTTTTTTCATATCTAAACTCATGCAGAAAATGCAGTCTCCTTAATTAGTGAGATAGAACAGATAGGTCAAGAGCACGCAAGACCGACTGCTTTATCCCAGTTTTCCTTTTCTTTGCGAGCCTTTCCCATTTAGAAACCTCCTTTCGCTTCAAGGCAAAATCAACAACATGGGAATAAATACCCTTTGCTGGACCGAAGAATATACATGCGCTAACTTGACCTTCATCTTTTCAAAACTATTACGAGATAAAATCTTTAAAGTTTCTTAAAACTAGAGAAAGAATAAATGTTAATTCAAACTTTCTTCACTTGTATATTACCATATGGGATTGGACCTAATCCGGCCCAAGGTTTACCAAATAGTACTTACTGGATTATTATTATTATTATTTTTGTCTTTTTTTTTTTAAATGGGGGAAGAGATATTGCTGCATATTACCGAGTTATTATTGAAATGTCAGATTTGTATGTAGAATTCTTCTTCCATCTTCTTTTTAATAATCATTAGTTATGTATAAATTTATATATTTAGTCGTGTGGTTAGTCATGAAGAGGAATTGAATATGCAATGGGGGAAAGGAGGACCTTCAGCACCAAGTGACAACTGGCAGAAAACCTCAGCAGTTGCACTACAAAGTAAAAGCTGAGATGCAACAGAGGTAGCCGGACCGGAGGTATTGTAGCAGACAACAAATTTTAGAGCAGTCAATGGTCAAAAGGACGCTGCAAAGACCCTTAAGTAATGCCTACACTGATGGCACTCCCAACCCATAAAGGGAATTAAATATTCCACTAAATACCCATAGCTCACACAAATGGCAGCATATAATTTCGATAGGTTTTGAAATTATTTTTTAAAATTTTCTAAGACTAAAGTAGATGATTTTTAGCTCATAAATAAGAGTTGTTGCGCATCATAAATCTTGTGCTAGGACATTATGGTGCATAAAATCAGATTAATCCAAGCACGTAGTAATTTATATCAATGTTACCATTAAAATAAGCTACACTAATATACGTCCGTTTCATGACTGGAATAGCAGTTCATAATCCGCCACAGCATGAATGCCTCAATTTCCTTCAATGCTCGTTCACCAGACCTATTCAGCACGAATAACATGAATAGCCACCGGAATAAAAGCTGATGTATCACACTCGTCAGATCAACTAATCAACATACAGTGACTTTCAAGAAGCAAATTTTCCATATACATCAGAGGAGTATTTCTCTATTTAAAAATTATTGTCGTCCTTTTTTTTTATTTCTAACTAAAAAATAACTGAATATTCAAAACCGCGCTAATAAAGAAATAAGATTACTCCAATAAAAAGATACATTAAAAGGAATTTATATTTTCGCAACAGCATCAAATGGCCTTCAGTAAACAAAATGCAAGTAAATAACGCAGTGGACATGAATTTAAGAACCTCCTTCGAAATAGGAAAACATGTACCTCCGTCAACAGTTTTCAATCAGGTGGTCCACAAAGTTAGTCGCAACCCTTTCATCGAAGTTTGTGTTGACTATTACCTCTTACCCGCTGACATTGAAATATCAACACTAACTTTAACTTCCAACCCTCCGAATCTCAAATATTCTCTCTCTCTCTCTCTCTCTCTCTCTCTCTCTCTCTCTCTCTCTCTCTCTCTCTCTCTCGTGGCAAATACCCCATCCGCCCATCTGTTATCTATTTCATTACACTATTAAGACATGAAAATGAATCGTTCTATAAGACAAGAAAGAACACAGAAATAGTATCAAATTGTCAACATCATTTTCAACATTTGCGAACGACAATGGCAACTTACATATATGCCCACCCATTTTCGTTCCCTCCTGCTTTCTCTCTTTTCTCCCTTCCCGGATAGATTTAAAAGTCTAGGGGAATGCCTTACATGTTGAATTCTATTGCATCCTTCGACTAGTTTCATTGCCCAATAATTGATCAGGTGATGAAGATGGTTTAATTAACTATACTGACGTAGTTAGTTTTTTTCTAAGGAATATAGTAATATTAAAGTTTCATTCATAAAAGGTTTATGTAATTTCTATCTTCTTCACTGAACAAGGGATTTTAGAATGCTTATTCGTTTACACCTAGATTTCAATTAGTCCGTATATAATAATCTTGGGTAACATTAAGAGAACACAGTGATTCCTATGTTCCGACCACAAAAAATTGAAAGCCGAAGGGAGTCTAGCTCCGTTATTATTTTTGTTCTTGATTAACCAAAGACATCCCGTGTATGGTGTAATGGGTGGAGGTGGAGGCCCCAAAATGAAGAACCTGAGGATTGTCAATTCAAAGATTTTTATTTTCTTTCAAGTCTTTGCTTTAATAGCAGCCAGCAATTCTGCTTTCAATGAGTATTTTGAGATGAGGGACACTAACCAACCTAAAAACATATACTCATACACCCAAAGAGTGAGGCAAACAAGAACATGTTTTCATTGAAGAAAAGAAGCTGGAACGGATGTAGAGAAAAGGGAAATTTTCTAGCATCTTTCATGATCTCAAAATCATACTTTGTAACAAGTACCAAACATGTAAATATATCTATTTTATTTGCATATAATCAAAGTTGTTAAAAACTCAATTTCTGTCAGCAGTTTAGATTTATTTGTGATACTTGTTTACTTTTGGCTATTTGGGCCAAAGTATGGCACCAGGAAGTTAAAAGATACCATTACACCGTCTCCAGTGTAACAGGAAACAAAGAGGTTTGCAGCTATATATATATATATATATATATATATATATATATATATATATATATATATATATATATATACACACACACACACACACACACACATATATATATATATATATATATATATATATATATATATATATATATATATATATATATATATATATATATCTTATGCCTATTGACGCAAAGGTGTATATTCACGGGATTGAAGATATGCCGAGTAGAATTATCTGAATATATAATAACAGTAAAAATATTTTTTTTACATGGTTTATTTTGCAATTTTCTGGAATTACGATCATCTTTTTATCTACTTCTTCCTTGACACTTATCCCCATAAAGATTTTTTTCTGACATTAATAAGTGCCTTATCCTACCATTGTCCTAATACCCTAACTCATTTAAGCTGACAGACGAAATCTAGTTCCTCGTCGAGATATAATGGACTACAGTTTCGAGAAGTCCTACTGATTAGCCTCGACAACATTCCTATCTAAATAGAATTTTGGTAGCTAGAAAACGTGTATATACGCATTAGTTTAATTAGCTTTCGAATCTTATGGCGAAAGAAGCGAGGGAAGGGTGGAAGGGTGGATAGGAGAGAGGAGGAGCGGGGAGAGGAATCATTCAAGTACTAAAATCCAAACAACGAATTTCGAAATGTTAATTAGCAATTGTTCTGTCGCTGCATTTTTTTCTGTTCATGCAATTTAAAACTGCATTTTTATGCTTTAATGAAATTAGTAGGTCAAGGGTTATCCAAATTGAGAGAGAGAGAGAGAGAGAGAGAGAGAGAGAGAGAGAGAGAGAGAGAGAGAGGGAGAGAGAGAGAGAGAGAGTATGGTCTTACTTCAGTGAATAATACACTATGAAATGATTACAGATACCAACAGAATTACTAAGAGAATGGAAACAGAAGTAGGCTCAACAATTCAAAGTAAGACAGAAAGATATCTATCCCCGTAGTTAACCATTGCTAATTTCAGGATAAAGAAAACAAGTCAACAAGCTCAGCAAGGTGATTAACAGTTGTATGGTCTTAGGTTATTTTTGTTATAGTTCCCTTGCATTGTTGGCCAGACACAGGTTCTATGCAATACTGCAGTCCGTTCAGAGGGAACCTTTTATGGAAGGATTTCAGGATTCCTGGTTTGGATCCCTGAACAGTAATCAAGAGCTCAATTCAGACCTTCCAAACATTGTAATTTTCAGATCTTATACGCTAGAGAGCTCTATTGTACTGGGTTCTTACTTCAAGCTTTGGTAACATTCTCGAAAAAAATTAAAAGAGCCAGATCGGGGTATCGATGAAAAAAAAAATGTAGTAAACAATGACCATTTACACCTTATAAAATTAGTAAACAGTTAGGACCATCGTTATTCATACCTAAAAATTAATAGTCAGAGTATAGGCCACAAATAACAGATTAAGATGGCTATATATTTGTTTTTCCCTTGTTATCGACGCAACCTCTTGATCCTTCCAGGAAACCCTTCTCCCAAAGGATATTTTCTACCAATACAGGCAATGCGGAAAGCTGACCTGGCATGATGACAGAAAACACATGATATACTACCCCCATTCGCCTAATTTAATTATCCTGAATAGCCAAAGTGACATTTTGAATGCATCTCTTTTTATCACTTATGGATAAGAGTTCTTCTGCAAATCACGAATTCCAATAAAAAAAAGGGAAAAACTTTTCTTTCCCAGCGGGATTCACACGAAAGCAGGGTAGTAAAACGTAATAGCGAACATATGTTCGAATACCACCTTGAAGAAAAAATCTTTTTAAAATTCTTTTCCCCTTTCAGATAGAAGGCTTGAGAACGTAAGAGAATCCAAAAATAATCGAGAATTCAAGAAATGCTGCTTAACTAACCACCAACTGCCTCATTCACTCAGTCAACACTGGTTTCGCGGAAACGTGCTTTTATTGCCCTTTCCTCTTCCTAATGAGGTGAATAGGCAAAGATAAACAATAGAGTTCGCCAAAAAACCACACGAACAAATACACAATGGAAATTATACTGTGTTACAATGAGGGAAATTAACTTTCAAGATTTTAAAAGATGTATCCTCTCCCTCTCCTATTCTCCAGAAGGAATATGATAAGGGTACGATTTTTCGCTAATTATGAATATCCATTTTATACAAGCTCACAGGAAGCCTCAAGTATTCATTTAATCATCTAAATATTCACACGTTTTTAAATCTACCATGAAAATTACCATCTCTCTCTCTCTCTCTCTCTCTCTCTCTCTCTCTCTCTCTCTCTCTCTCTCTCTCTCTCTCTCTCTCATATGCATTTGCGATACATAAAAATGTAAGCAACTCAAGTTCTAAATGCCAGGGCTCAAATAAAGATGCAGGAAAATGAACATCGTCTGTATCAGCTACATTTCAAAGAATTCTTGACAAATATTGAATGGAATCATCACTGTCACCTGATCAAATATTCAACAGACAAAACGAAGACGGATTTAATTCCAATCTCTGGAAATAATAGGTTTAACGAATATCTTTCATCAGCCTTTGGAAAGCTGTAGGTCATTTCCGTTATCAATATTCATATGCAAATGTTGAATGTTTATTTATGCAAGTTATTGTGCTTGGGACTTCACTTTGGTCGGGCAAAGAAGGAAGACGTGTTTTCAGGTGCTCCTGTCTTTCTCAACTTTGAGATTATACCATGGGCTCTTTCTCGTTTTTCTGCTGTTCCAGCAGTGTATAAAAGGGATGTGATACTAGCGGTGTGTTTTTAGTGTTATATGTGCCAAGACAGTGTTGTAATTTAGGCAAATTTACTCTTGATTACACACCTGGCGAACCGGCTTCTTGGCCGGTGAACGAGTATGCCCTGAGGCGACTTGCCTCGGGGGTTAGGGGCTGGTAGTGTCTCCCTCCCGCTCTCCCTCCGTTTCCAAGAAACACAGAACTGGCAGTTAATCAAAACATAAAAACAGGTTAGTTAAGATGGCTTATAATACACAACATGCTCTCAGGAGGAAAGACTCCTTTGGCCTGCATTTTACAGCGCCTTATGTGACCATGGAAAGTGTTAGTAATGTGTTGTTTAATCATATGAAATTAGGAATTAGTGACATGAAAGGTGTTCAGAATATAAATAGAAATAAGGTTGTGGTAAAGCTAATCTCTGCAAATGTATTTGCCGATGTTTTGAAGAATTTCGAGGATAAAGTTATAAAGTTAAGTGAAACAGACTCTGTGAAAGTTATAAATTTAAGTTCACAAGTTTCGTATGTATCGATAAGGAACGCACCGTTCGAGATGGATGATAAAGTGATAATAGATATTTTGAATAGGTATGGAAAGGTAGAGCACTTAAGGCATAACAAATTTGCAGTTGGGCCCTTTGAGGGTTTATTCAATGGCGTTCGCACAGCAAAGATGAGAGTTAAAGAAAACATCCCTTCATCAATTTATATTGGTGGCTATAATTTAACCTTCTTATATAGTGGACAGAGTAGAACATGTTACAAATGTGGGAAAGAAGGTCATCTAGTAAAGGACTGCATTTTGAATATTAGTGAGAGTAATTACATTATTAATGAGGGAGATTTCCCTGAAATACCTAAGAATGGAAAGACTAGTTCATCCAGCGCGAACAATAATGGAAGGGAAGATGAGCATGGAGGTGGAGCCAAATCGGCGAATGGAAAAGAGAGAAAGGGGCTAGAAGTAAGGAACGATAATTCGGGCTTGGGCCATGAAAGTATCAGAACGACCACCGCGACGAGGACTGGTGATGGACGAATGGACGAAGTGGAAACTGACAACGAAAGACAAGATGAGGAAGGAGCTGGAAGGCTTGTGGAAATTCCCGCATCACCTGACGAAGGACTCGTTATTTCGACAGTTGAAGCAGAAATCCACGCAGACGAGACAGACATTGGAAAGGAAATGGACGTTCAATTATGTGTCGTACAAAATAAGGAGGATTCAATAGAAGAGGTGATAAGTGAAATTCAGGAATGTAAAGATAATGAAGAGAATAATGTGGACTGTGGTGGGGAAACTACAATAGACAGTGTTTTCAACCTTGGTAAAGCAAGTGACGCCGAAATGTGGCAAGCTACAATTAGTGACGAACCAAGCAAAGGCATTCGTCTGAGGCTAACAAAGGATAATGGAGTGCTTTCCGAGTCGAACATGGGCGAGGATACATCAGTGTTTGATGAACCTAAAAGTAGTTCTGAAGACGAGATGAATCGATTGCCAGTGAATAAACGTTTCAAATTGGATGAATGATTTAGATTTTCTTTCTTATATTTGTAACCTTCACTTACTTAAATTTAGCAACTGTTAATGTTAATGGATTATGTATGTCTTATAAGCAAAGTAAATTGATTGATTTTATGTACTTTTATCATTTGGATGTAATATTTGTGCAAGAACACAATGTCAAAGATATTTCGCAACTTGAGTATGTTGAAAAGCATTGCGATATAATATTGAATCCAACTGTCTTGTTGAAGGGAGGTACTGCTATCCTCTTCAATAAAAAGTCGAGAGTGAAGGTTCTGAATCAGGAGATGGATGTAAAGGGCCAAATAATCAGTGTAAAATGTACATATCAAGGAACAGATTTTCTATTAATAAATGTGTATGCCCCTTCAGGGACAAATAAGAAAAAGGAAAGAGAGGAACTGTTTTTAAATGTTTTGTTATATTACATGAGACACAATTTACGAAACTTGATTATAGGTGGGGATTGGAACAGCGTAACGAGCAAAAGAGATTGCTCTAATCCTGATAATCATATAATTTCAACAGCTCTTCAAAGATTAAAAAATGATTTACAACTTAAAGATGTGTGGCTCTTGAAAAACCATTTGATTGAATATACGTATGTTAGGCATAAGTATGGTTCTAGGATTGATCGCATATACGTTAGAGATCTGAAGAATAATATAAGTGAATCTGAAAATATTCAATTAAGCTGGTCTGATCATAATTCTGTTACGGTTAAGATTAAGATGGACAATGATATTAGCTTTGGCAAGGGATACTGGAAATTAAATACAAGTATTCTGAAAAATACAGTAGTGATAGAAAACTTTGTTCAATTTTGGAGCTATTTGAAAAGAAAGATGGGTGATGTACAGTTTCATTCTATTTTAGACTGGTGGATTTATGCAAAAGATCAGCTTAGACTCTTTTTTGTTAAAGTTTCAAAGACAATAAATCAGGAGAGATTTGGCTTACTGAATCTGCTGAAAGCAGAATTAAGGCGGAATTATTGGATCCATTCTGAAAACTGTAATAACTTTTACAAAATAGAGGAACTTAAAGACAGAATAAATGTAATTGAAAATGAGATATGTGAAGGGGTCAATGTAAGAGCTAGAATTGATGAAAGAATGTATGGGGAAAAAATATCTGCATATTTACTTGGGAAAGAAAAGAATGTAAAAACAAGTATCGATAAATTGTGTGTAAAAGAGGGTGCATATGTAACAGACACAAAGTCTATACAAAGGTATGTATTAGAATTTTATGAAAATTTGTATAAAGAAGAATCTATAGATTTTGATTTGAAATATAAATTTCTTGAAAATATGAACAGTGTCATAGATGATGATATGAACTTAAACCTGAAGGCTGAATTAACAGAGAAAGAAGTTTGGGAAGCTATATCAGGAATGAAAAATGGGAAATGTCCTGGTGTTGATGGATTAGCCGTCGAATTCTACAAAACTATGTGGAGCATTGTAAAAAACGAACTTATGAAAGTACTGAAATTCTCATTTACTAATTTTAAAATGTGGAAAGACTCAAATAAAGGTGTCATTAAACTTTTACCAAAAAATGGAGATAAGTGTAATCTTAATAACTGGAGGCCCATAACTATGTTAAATGTAGATTATAAGATTATAGCGAAGGTTTTAGCAAACAGGTTAAAATCAGTGATATCTCTTTTCGTATCAGAGGAACAGTTTTGTGCTGTCCCAGGAAGGTCAATTATTAACTGTAACACCTTGCTAAGAGATGTAATATACTTCCAAAAAAATGAAAACAAGAAAGCTGCCCTGATTAATCTTGATTGGTATAAAGCATTCGATATGGTAAATCTGGACTTTCTATTCGGAACGTTATACAAACTTGGATTTTCTTTAGAATTTGTAAACTTGATTAGGATGCTCTATAAGGATGCCAAAAGCTGTATATCTACAAATGGCCATATATCTGACCCTTTTCTAATAGGCAAGTCTGTTCGACAGGGTTGTCCATTATCGATGATTTTATTTGTTATAGCTCAAGAACCATTGTATAGAATGCTGAAAGTTAGGTTGGGAACTTTTTCTCCAGATCTTCCGAATGGGTTAAAAATTGTAGTGGTTGGCTTTGCAGATGATAGCACTATTATTGTCAATAAGTTGGAAGGTATTGAGGAAACTTCACGGGTTATTAATGAGTACGAAAAGGCAAGTGGAGCGAAACTTAATAAAAAGAAAACTTACATTGTGGGAATTGGCTCGTGGAAAGACAAACTCGAATGGCCAGAAACAGGGATAGAAGTGAAACAAGGCAGTTTTAAAATCCTAGGTATAATCCATAATAATGATTATGAACTATCTGTAAGGGTGAACTGGGAAAATATCAAGGATAATATTTCAAAAATGATAGGGCCACTTTATAAACGAAGACTAACTTTATTTCAAAAGAGTGTAATAATTAATGTAACTGTATTATCAAAGGCATGGTATGTGTCTCAGGTATTTCCCATTCCAGCTGATATTGGTAAGTACATAGAAAAGTGTACCTTCAAATATCTCTGGAATGGGAATTATCAACCTATTAAAAGGAAAACTATGTATCTTCTAAAGAGTCAAGGTGGATGTGGTATTGTAAATCTAACTGTGAAAGCCAATTGTATGCTTTTCAACAGCTTTTACAAAAGTATTGTCAATAGATTAATGGGATGTGAAATAGCTGCATATTATTGTAAGCTGAGGCTTTCTTATCTTGTTGATTTTAACAGATTTAATGAATCTACCATTTTTAGCACTCCATATTATGACAAAATAATGACGATATTTCACTCTGTAATAAAGGTAAAGACCTACCCTTTGCTGAAATTAAAACACATTTACTCTCACATGCTGAGAGGTGAATCAGTTCTGCCAAGTATTGAAGAAAATTATCCGTTGTTTAACTGGAATGTAATATGGGAAAATTTGAATAACAAGTGGATTGATCCAGTAAATAGAGAAATTTTGTTTAAATACAGCCACGAAGTCTTAGCTACAAAGGATAGGTTATTTATGATGAAAATTACGGACAGTTGTTTGTGTGGCAATTGTGGAGAGCCTGAAACAATTATGCACTTAGTTTATTTTTGTAGATTTAGAGGAACAGTTGTGAATTGGATTAAAACATTTTTGAACAAGGTTTGTAAAATACACACACAAAGCTTTCTAAAGGTTTTAAAACTGGATTTTCAGGCCTATTCTAAAAGAGACAGAAACACAGCAATGTTATTAATAAGTGAATTTATAATTGGGATCTGGTACCTTCATAAGGTAATGCCCTCAGCAGATGAGTTAAGTATGATCTCCTTTATTAAAAGTAGAATATTCAAGACAAGATTTATATTGTTCAAGTCACTAGAGGATAAATGTCTTTCACATTTTACAAAAGAATATGTTAATTTGGATAAAAATGAGTAAATTAGTGTGAGATATTCCTTAATGATAATTGAAGTTTAAAGTATATAAAATAAAGTAATCTTGATTTATTGCATTATCAGCTTGTCTTTATGTTATGTAAATATTAATATGACTAATGTTAGTATATGCTAATGATGAATTATAAACATCAGAATAACCAATATCAAAATATAAATTATATGTTTATATAAATATGTATTTGTAAAAATGAACTTGTAAACTGTATATTTTCTTAATAAAAGTAAAAAAAAAAAAAGTTATTGTGCTTATTTTTGGAATCGAGAGAATGAACAGGAGTTAAACTACTCTCATTCATATTAGAATTGAGTTTCTTTTACATAAATAGATTTTCTTTTAGATAAATAACTCATCATTAACTCAAATTCTCGTAGCTGTTAGCGCTATAGAATTCCTTATTTCAATGCACAAATAATAAATTTTGGACTTTCACTTTGCCGCTTGAGTATGTGAACACTTTTTCTTTAATAATTTCAAGGTCTGTTCGGGAGACTGAAAAAGACCTGGAGTTTTGCATATATATTATCGCTAAGGTAAATCTCTCTCCCTCTCTTCCATGTCACAAAATCATCTTTAACAATGTACATGAAACCCTACCAATAATATATTAATATTCAGTGAACTTTTTCTCAAGGCCTACAACAAAGTATCACAAATAATAAAAATTATGATCTTTAAACTATAGTAATAAGATGTGAAAATAAAATAGCCTTTTATTTTGGACAAAGTACCAGTCTACTACGAAGGAGATATGGATAGATATAAGCATAAAAGAATTTCATTCCAGGAAACCCACAGCATATTCCAAAGACGCACGAAAGAACTTCAAGACAGTCCCTCTTTCAGCCACTGACAAACAAGGAGGAAAATAAGGACACATTTGCACATGTAAACTCATAATGAGGAAAATTCTCAGCGAAAATATTCGTCTAATCAAGCGCAGCATAATCCTAGATAGTGGAAAGGGAAATGTTTAAATTACGCCACTTCAAAGGATCAATTGTTTCAAATTCGGGGCCGCAGGAGAGGGATCTGAAACCTTCAAAGGATTTTTTGGTGCATTTCGATAAGTATCTTTTGTGATTAGGGAGTTCGCGATTTCGCTTTCTTTGATGTATTATTATTCACTTGAAATGCATTTCAGAGAAAACGTGAATTCCCCTTTTCATCATACGAAAGAACGTATATTTACTTTAACCCTTACATTGAAATTTCCACATTATGAACACAAGCAATCTTAAGGCCAGTTTAAACTTTGACGTCGTAACTTAGATTAAAATCAATAATATCTAAATTTTATTTTGTGTGGAAACAGTTCTGAACATCATATAAAACATAGTCTTATTCTAACAGTGAATCACCTTATTGAATTAAATGGACGACACGAACATTATAATTATGTGAACCAATCAAATTCTTCGCTTTGCAAGCGGGGTGTGGCCGTTGGCATTCCATCTTGGGCCTTGACGTCTGAGGTTTCGATAACCTAAGACGAATGAACTTATTTTTCTTTAATCGGGATCGTAAATATTCTTAAGCTCCCCAACACTATCCCAACTTGTCCATTAGTTAGCATGGATCGTTTCTGACCGATGTCGTTCAGAGAAATTAATGGCACATTTTTTTCCTACCAACTTTTTATCTAAGGAAGACCTGTATGTTGGTCTTCTTCTTCTGGTAGTTTGTTCAACTTCATTCTCTCTTTTTTTTTGGGGAGGGGAGCGTATGAAAGCCTGGTAGTAGGTTGGCCAGGGCACCAGCCACCCGTTGAGATACTACCGCTAGAGAGTTATGGGCTCCCTTGACTGGCCAGACAGTACTACATAGGACCCTTCTCTCTGGTTACGCTTCTTTCTCTTTGCCTACACATACACCGAATAGTCTGGCCTATTCTTTACAGATTCTCCTCTGTCCTCATACACCTGACAACACTGAGATTGCCAAACAATTTTTCTTCACCCAAGGGGTTAACTACTGTTCTTTAATTGTTCAGTGGCTACTTTCCTCTTAGTAAGGGTAGAAGAGACTCTTCAGTTATGGTAAGCAGCTCTTCTAGGAGAAGGACACTCCAAAATCAAACCATTGTTCTCTAGTCTTGGGTAGTGCCACAGCCTCTGTACCATGGTCTTCCACTGTCTTGGGTTAGAGTTCTCTCGCTTGAGGGTACACTAGGGCACACTGTTCTATCTAGTTTCTCTTCCTGTTGTTTTGTTAAAATTTTCATTGTTTATATAGGAAATATTCGTTTTAATGTTGTTACTATTAAAATATTTTATTTTTCCTTATTTCCTTTCCTCACTGGGCTATTTTCCCTGTTGGGGCCCCTGGGCTTATAGCATCCTGCTTTTCCAACTAGGGTTGTAGCTTAGCATTTAATAATAATAATAAGCCTTCGGTGTAAGTAAATATGCTGTAGGCCTAATCCATAACTCTGGTGACCTTTGATGGTGATGCAGATCCTTTTGGCAACAACCCTAAGTTAAGCCCACATCCCGACGTTTGTTTTAGTCAGTAGCCCATAAACAAGAGTTGTGTGTTCATTAAATAAGCCGTAAAACAACACGGCGTAGGCCCATGCAAATAATTTTGAGGACAGCAAAACGTAGGCCTATATCTTCTATCCTTTTGGATAGGATACAATTCCAATTAGTTTATGTAATTCATTCCGTCGTAGTAAAAACGAAGGAAATTTGAGGGCCTTTTTCTCTAGGTCATTTATCTACTTTTTATTTGTAAAATTTATCTTTCATTGGATCTCATCATTTTACATTATTATTATTATTATTATTATTATTACTTGCTCAGCAACAACCGTTGGAAAAGCAGGATGCTATAAGCTCAGGGTGTCCAACTGGGAAAATAGCCCAGTGAGGAAAGGAAGCAAGAAAAAATTATATATTATTAAGAACAGTAACAACAGCCAAAAATATTTCCTGTATAAACTATAAAAAAAAAAAACTAACAAAACAAGAGGAAAAGAAATGAGATACAATAGTGTGCCAAAGTGTACTCTAACCCAAGACAGTGGAAGACCATGGTACAGCGGCTATGGCTCTACACAAGACTAGAAACGATGGTTTGATTTTGGAGTGTCCTCCTAGAAGAGCGGCTCACCACAACTAAATAGCCTCTTCTACCCTTACCTAGTAGAAAGTGGCTACTGAGCAATGACAGTGCTGTAACCCCTTGGGTGAAGAAGACTTGTTGGGTTGTCTCAGTGCTGTCATGTGTATGAGAATAGAGGAGACTCTGTAAAGAATAGGACAGACTATTCGGTGTATGTGTAGGCAAAGGGAAAATGAACCGTGACCAGAGAGAAGGATCAATGTAGTAATGTTTGGCCAGTCAAATTACCCCATAACTCTCAAGCGGTAGTATCTCAACGGGTGGCTGGTGCCTTGGCCAACCTACTACCTACCTCATACATTCTCGTAAATATCTGCCAAGTTAATGGGGAATCCTTCAATCTTTTTTCCTGTAGGCCTATCTAATTATATTTCATCATAATAACGACTGAGGCTTTCATATTATGGTGTTCATTTTTCATGCCAATTGGTCTGGTTTCAGAGAAATTTCTTTACGTAATATCAATCTGGACATAGTAGTATGTAGATATTTTTAGGGATTTCCTCCCCTGATTTACACTTGCAATGCGTTTGAAGTCTTGTGGTTTTTATCAGCAGAATTCGTCCAGACGCAAATTCCATTTATTCTATGATCAATAGACTGAATATTTATGCAATCAAGTAAGCTGAAGCGACTGTTTTGCGCACTGAATCCTTCGGAACCACAAATAACCTTCGGCCAAAGAAATCGATCCAAAAGAAAGCGTCGATAGTACGTAATGACTAACATCTTTATTTATGAAGTATTGATCAAGAAAAGGTAGGCAATATTCCTATAAGGCTGTTAACCGATTGGGCAAACAAGTCAATTTAAGTCCACTAGGCTTGATTAATGAACGCTACTTTCGTATTACGGAGAGAAAGAATTAATGGGAATTTTCATCTGTAAATGGATGGAATTGAAAATCGCTTGTATTCCTACGTATTTGAAGTCCCCTTGATTGGTAAAACGGTTTTTCATTCACAAGGAAAAATATTAAACGCATGACCTTACCAGCAAATATGGATTTTGAGATCTGTTATAACCTCATAAATCATTGGTATCCTGAATAATGGGAAGGATACTTTAGGATTTGTATGGCGTTAATTTTTCAAAGCTTCAAAAATATCATAATGGTGCCGTATGAGAAATTTTGTCAATTTTGTTATGGAAATGCATACTAAATGTAATTTTATGCGTTGCGGGACAGAAGGATAAAACGTCTAATCTATCGAAAAATTAAAGATCAAAGTTCTCTCTGATAAAAGAGTAAAGAAAACATCGAATAACAAAAATGGAAGAGAAATGTCAAACAAATGTACTGACTCATTTGTATATAGGAAATTAAACAGGTATTGCCTCTCTATCTCTTCTTGAAGTCGTTTGAAAAAGAAAAGAGGGGAAACAAAATGTAAGCAAGAATAAAAGGATACCGGAAAGATAGAACAAGATTTCAATTCGGGTCTTGAAAGAACAGAATCGCTTGATTCTTATAAGTATTTGGAAACAACCCTTATGAATTATGGTATAATGAGAGAAGAAGTTAGTTGCAGAGCGGGTAAGCAAGGAAGGTAGATGGGTGTCAATATTAAATTGGGAAGAACTTCGAATATTTATGGAACAAAACTTGGAAATGTACGTCCTGCTCTACGGAAGTGATGCATGGACTACAGTTTGTATATATATATATATATATATATATATATATATATATATATATATATATATATATATATATATATATATATATATGTGTGTGTGTGTGCATGTGTGTTTTATATTAGTAAGTGCAGGAATTTTACAAAGTCTGATCTTGAGAACCTTGTCGCCTCTCCCCGCCCACCTCATGCAAAAATGACAAATATATTCATTAATGTCATTACATTTTAATTGTAACCTTAAGCAAGAGTATATCTTATTGCTGGATTTCATCTATACTTAGATCATTTTATAACTTGATGGAATCAACATAATAATAATAACAATAACAATAACAACAATAATAATAATAATAATGATAATAATAATAATAATAATAATAATAATAGAATTATTTGGTAAAATCGTGAAATTTTATGGTGAAGAATCGTGCTTTTGAACTTTTAAAATCATTCATTCGGTGAAAGCATTATTCTAAATTGTGGTCATTAATTATTACACAGCCATAGGTGATCACCAAAATAATGGATCTATTTACGGATATATGACATTTCTTCTGATTTTTCATCTCAATATAAAATTCACTAAAACTACATTATAATCACATTATGGTTCCAGTAGTGTAGCATACTTAATTTGATATAAAATTCTTACGAGATTTGGCAGCAAGATCGAAGATAGGAAACTGAAACGGAAGACAGCCATTTTTGTTCTCGAAAATATCATTATAAAATGTAAGTCACAATTAAAGAAAAAAAACAATCACATCATTGTTGTCCAAGTCCTGGCAATTAGTAGATTGGAACCAGTGATTGCTGCTAGAATTGAGAGTTTGATTTTTGGAAAGGAACTTCCTCGTCCCCCTTTTGATGGTGTTTTCAAAAGTGGAGAGATATTCATTTGGACAGTGACGAGGTATAAACCCGTTTTAAAAATGTGACCAATACAAATATATACTACCATGCACACGACTGATTGCACTCTTCTAATTGGAGATCCTGCATGAAAGAGAGAGAGAGAGAGAGAGAGAGAGAGAGAGAGAGAGAGAGAGAGATACATAAAATGGTAGAAAAACTATTCTACCATTGCAAAGTAAGGCAATAACATTCCGCAACTGTCATCGTCGATTTGCATTTTTTTCTAAAATTTGTCAGTTTTTTTTTTAAATAAAAATTTTACTTTGAGGTTTTACACAGATGTTTAAAGTATGGTAGATTAAAGCGTTAATCCTACTTTGAGAAATCTTAAAATGACCAGTAACCGAAGAAAAGTTAGCTGCTGATGAACATGGACTATTTAGAGTAAGCTGATACAGTACAGTCGAGATTCAGTACACTGTTTGTATTATTTGTATCAGAGAACATGGGAAGCGATACTCCCGTTGGGAAACACTGACTTCATATTTATATTTTGTCCTGGTATTTATATATGGAGAAACCAATGTCTACATTTCCTTCTCTCTTCTTAATCTCTTACAGTCAAAGACGGCAGTCAGTGACACTGTCACACCTAATACCTAACCTCTTATCATAAATCCCTCGATCTAAAGGGATTAAGGGATTTTGATCAGACTTATAAAGGTAAACGTTTATGTATAGATTAACACGAAGATGATCGTGTATTTTTCCATCAGCGAACTTCTTATATTTATTTTGCCAACGCAACTATCAAATGGTTGGAGGGATTTCTGTTAAACTTGTTGCAAAAGTAGGCAGTGATACGTATATGTGCATGGAGGGAGATATTCCATATGTCTGTCAGTAACAATTTTTCAAAACTGAGGAATAACTATGCATATACAACAAGAGCCATATAAAAAAAATGAAAAATAAAAACTCCGGAGAAAAAAGTGCTATTTTTTTTTTCATCATATCACAGAAGTGATGAGAAGTGGTTTATGAATCCTTTTCATCTAACAAAGCCCTTCACTCAAAACTCCTCGGTTTTGGGGAACACTTTTATTATATAGAGAACCTTACAAATGTAACTCAAAACATTGGCTGAATAACATTGTAGTAAAATGACTAACTGATGTATATAGTTGCGAACACCATTAGTTATACATTAATTGACCAACTCAGACTATACCCATATACCTAGATGGCATGTCCCTGTCACCTCAGTTTCTCGGACTCGGCTTCGATTCCCTGACCGACCGGAAGTTATTATCTTTGAGTTGCTTCCCCCTTGGGTCTCTGATCCCGAGCTATAGAAAGAATCCAGATATTGGGAGGAGTATATGTGGCTCATTTGAATATGAAAATGATGTCTACATTAGTAAAATTTATCATATATATATATATATATATATATATGTATATATATATATGTATGTATGTATATATATATATATATATATATATATATATATATATATACACACAGGGGTGACCGATAATTTGACTCCCGGTAATTTGACTCCGATAATTTGACTCCCGGTAAATTTGATCCCTGGTAATTTCACTACCACTCTTTTCTTTATTCATTGAAAAGATGAATTTTATTCAAGAAAATAGATTTTAGAAAAAAAAGTAGATATACATTAACTTTTTCAGTGTCTATATGATTTTTATTCAAGAAATAAAGTTCTACTTTTTTTAAGATAAAAACACCTAGATATTCATTAACTAAAAATTACGGAAAACGAATATTACTAAATGCCATGTTAACATATTTTATTAATACAAAGCATGTAAGTAATATTTAAAATGGATAAAATGTAATCATACCAAAGTATGATATAAGAATATATACAAAAATTAAAATCATTGAAGATTAGAAAATTTAATAATGCTGCAAGTTTTTAGCTATCGCTCTTAAGAACTTTATTTGGCCGCTGTATCGCTCAATGATTGTCTGCAGTCGTTTGTTTATATTTCTATACGTCTTCTTTTTTTCACAAATCTCGCCACAATCAAATTGAATCTTTTTCATTTGGGCCAAGCGTTCTTCCTTTTTTAAGGCAGTAATTAACTTCCATATATTTGGATGGGTACAACTTAAAGAGCTTTGCAAGGCATTGTGATAGCCCTCGAAATGGTTATCTGTGCGAGGCATCTCGGATTCCATCCTTAAGTGTACACTCCAACTATCTATAGGAAACAAAGGTGGTGTTCTGCGGTGTCTAACTCCTCTACCTCGCAAACATCCTATGTACGGTATTTCAAAATAAGACACTAGTTCTTGAGGAAGATCGTCATCGTCAACAAGTTTTCGAATCCATCAATTACATCATTATGAGGAAGAAATGCTAACGATGGAAAACATCTTATTTTAATGCTGAACTCATCGTCATGATGGTACCTCTCTTTGAAGACAATTTCACACACTTTTCTGTAAACATTTTGAGATAAATGAAAAAGACAGCATGAAACGGAAGCACTAGGAAAAACAGATTTGAAGCTATTAATATGTGCTTTTTCAAAATCCACCATGATGGTTACGGGGTTCATTCCTGGCCGTAATTCCTTAACTTGGTTAAAAAGAAGGTTATAAGATTCTTGCTTCTTGTTTGGCAGCAATGCAAATAATCGTGGAACACTGAGTGGACCCACTTGAATATGTAGCGTGTACAACAGATAGAATAGAGATGGGGCGCACTTGAATTTTCCATCACCCGCCCAGTGTTTTACATTAACTAAGTCCTCGAGGCCTTTATTTGTTGCGAACATAAGTAGTCTATCTTCATCAAATTCCCCACTATCAAAATGCAAGAAAAGTTCACCACTATCATGGAACTTGTATTCATCAGGTATCTCGTTACAGTAGAGAGAATACTAAACTGGAAGCTCATCACGATAAAAGTGTCACACAACATAACGGAGAATCTCTAATTGTCATCACATGTTATATTTCTTATCTCTTATCTTTTACAATGGATAAAAACACTGAAGTCGACTGACCACCATGTACATAATCATTCCATGCGTTTTCAGATCTCTCGAGGCTCGCCCGGAGAGAGAGAGAGAGAGAGAGAGAGAG
>NC_090746.1:102624498-102642622 GCF_036898095.1 Palaemon carinicauda | reverse complement strand
TTCGAAATCTACTTGAACATATAAATTGTTACAGTACTTTCTTTTGGTGCCTTACATAAAGAAACAAGAGCGCTTAGAAGTGTGCACAACCTATTCCAATTTGTGTATCAATTTCTTAGCAATAATGATAGTAATTAAGTCAATACTACGAAATAACAGAAATAAATCTAAAAAGCTAAAAAGACGTCATTCTGAAATTTGTATTGCTTTAGGTGAATCTAAAGGTCGATAGTTCCACAAGTTGATAGAAGAAAAATGTAACTACAGTGTTTGTTCAGCCTGCAACTTTAGAAACCTCGAAGTTTAAAAACTGTATTAAAGTAACTGGAAATTTCTGATAGTTTTGCAACACTCCTCATTAACTACGACTAATATTGGCCCGAGTTAAAACAAAATCGACAACAACAGCAATAATAATAACAACAACGATTATTCGCATCATCATCATCCTCTCCTCCTAAGCATATTGACACAAAGGGCCTTGGTTAGATTTCGCCAGTCGTCTTTTTCTTGAGCGTTGAATTCAATACTTCCCCATTCATCATCTCTTTCTTCACACTTCATAATCCTCAGCCATGTAGGCCTGGGTCTTCCAACTCTTCTAGTAACTTGTGGAGACCAGTTAAACGATTAGTGAGCTATTCTCTCTCTTCCGCATATGGTATTCGAGTAATCTCTCTTATAGTTTTATTTTTAATCCTGTCCTGCAATATAACTCCCAGTACCCTACTGAGGGCTTTGTTATCAGGTCCATACAGTGACACCGATCTCACAAACTGATATAAAGTCTGATTTTTATATGTAATTTCAGGCGATTTGATTTCCAAATTCTACTTAACCTGGAGATTGTCTGATTTGCGTTTTTCAATCTTTCACTAAATTCTAGCTCTAAAGACCCTGTATTAGGGATCATAGTTCCTAAATAATTAAATGATTATACCTCATTAATCCTTTCTCCTTCCAATAATATTTCATCTTCCATTGCATGCTCCATTCTTATCATCTCTGTCTTTCTTCGATTTATCTTGAGCGCAACCTTGTCTGATATTTCATGAATTCTGATAAGCAACCATTTAAAATATTATGGTGTTCTGCTAATAAGGACAGCATCATCAGCATACTCTAGGTCTGCTAATTTCCTATTACCAATCCTCCTTCACCATCTATGCATTAAAAAATCCGTGAGGAAGATAAACAACATAGGTGACAACACATTCCCTAGGAGTACTCCGCTGTTCACCGGAAATTCATTTGATAGGACTCCACAAATATTAACTTTTCACTAGCTATGCTCATGAACAGACTTGATCAAATTCATATATTTAAGAGGAATTCCATAATAAAACAGGACTCTCCACAAAATTGGTTGTTGTACACTATCAAAGGCTTTTTCATAGTCCACAAATGCCATCAAAAGGGGATTTCTATAATCTTCGTATTGCTGTATGTCTCAAAAGAAAAACTTGGTTAGCACAACTTCTACCTTTTCTAAATCCTGTTTGTTTATCTTTCACCTCTTCATCAATCTTTCTCTCTAGTCTCTTTAGAATACGCATACTAAATCTATACATTTTTCCCCCATTTTCATCAACACCACTAATGCCGATTCATCAGATTTTACTTCTTCATGCCACATTCTACAAAATAATCTGAAAAGTACTCTGGGAATCACTTCATTTTCGTCCAGTATCGTCTCGGCATTTATTCCATCATAACTGGGGGCTTTCCATATCCCAAGTTTTTTAGTGAAAGCTTCGACATCACACACACTGAATTCATTCATGGGCACATCACGGTCTTCATCAGCTTCAGGTATATCAATTCAAAGCTGTCTTCATCTTTTGTTTTAGATGAGTATAATCTTTTCTTTGCCCCAGTCGAGATTTCATTAATAATTCTATGAGTGATTCTTACACCATACCCACTCCCTGAATTCATAGCTTTGTCAGCCTCATCTGCTTTCCTGTCTAAATATTCTCTCCAGTCATTCCTGGCTTTTCCTTTCACCTCACTATCCATACTGGAATACTTAGCATTAGCTACCATGTAATTTTCATTACTACCTCGAAAAATTTCAACAGCCAATTTAAGTTTTTATCTCATTTTTTACAGTATCCCACGTGTCATTTGATATCCACGGCTTTCTCCTTCCAACTCCGTATCCCAAAACTTCACTACCAACTGACTGATATAGGTTCTTAATATCGTACCATTCATCACTAATTGTCTGCTCTTCGTCTCTTAAAGTCTAATAGACTGTAAATCATTTACTACATTCAATTGTAAATGTTTCTCTATGCTCATCTTCTAGAAGCTTAGTAGTATCAAACTTAAGTATTCTATCTACTTCTGTTGTGTGCTTTCAGTTTTAATTTCAGCGTGGCAATGAGGAGCTCGTGAAAACTACCAATATCTGCACCTCTATAGTTTCTTACACTTCTCAGAGTCCTCCTTCTCTTTTTAATAATGGCAAGGTGATCTATTTGATTTTTGTAATTGCCACTTGGTGAAGTCCATGTATATTTGTGGAATTCCTTGTGCTGGAAAAGAGTACCTTCAATCACAAGATTGTGTGCTGAAAAGGAACCTATAAAATGTGCTCCATTTTCATTTGCAACTTCGACAAGACCCTGAACACCCTACACATTCTCTATCCCTTGATTACTCCTTCCAACTTTAGCATTGAAGTCGCCAATCACCATTTTCATATCTCTCTTTGGGATCTCATATATTACAGTGTAGTTCTTCATAGTATTCATCTTTTCTTTCTTCAGGGGAATAATTTGTTGGTGCATAACAAGCTATAATACTACAATTTACTATTTACAGCTCTCCACTCAAGTAATTATTTTTCCTCTTCTTGGTGTCATCATCACTCCTACTCCTTATCTTCCAACTGATGAAAGCAAACTTCCTTAACCACAAAATTTGTTCTAAATATTTGGTCTGCATATCATGCATAATAAATCTCGCAGATTTATCCATAAGTTTTTCGATTACAAAATTATTTACTTATCACATCATTCTTCCAAAAAATGTTCAGTCTTAATATTGGCAATTCTTTATAGGAATAAGCTAGGGAAATGAAATAAGGGACACTGCGAAATTGAACTTGGTATTTCTGTATTATCATAATCATATTCATTGTGTAATTTCGTTGACCATAACGAAGGAAAGTGATATAAAGTCCCAGATATAAAAACACACATTCGTACTAGGTTTACAATTTATATATATATATATATATATATATATATATATATATATATATATATATATATATATATATATATATATATATATATATATATATATATAATGCGTGTGTAATCAATCTTGTCTCTTAAAAGAGGTTGAAAGCTGGCGAAAGCTCTCTGCATTCTTGGTGAGAAAAGGGTAAAATATTCATTTCGACGTTATTTTCGAATTCTTAGATTAGATATTGACGATGGCTTTCAAAGAAAACAACCAAGACGCCTGGAGATCTCAAACTTTTATTATTGAATTAAGTGAGGAAATAAGTTAAGGGAAAGTTTGTAAGATCCTTCTCATTCAGAAGTGAGAGGTAGAATCGGTTATATTTGAAAAGTTACAAGTCTACAATTCCCTTTATCATAGAATACAAGCTGACTGCAAGAATTCACCGTGCGTGAAATTTGTCAAAAGTGTTAACGGAGGTTATTTGTGTTTTCTTTAGTCAGTAGTCACATATTCTTAAAATTAACATCTATTCACATATTATGTACGAAGTGTATTCTGAGAATTTCATTTTGTGTTGCCATATTTTCCTCGTCCTAGGTAAGCAATGTAAAGACACACACTCTCTCTCTCTCTCTCTCTCTCTCTCTCTCTCTCTCTCTCTCTCTCTCTCTCTATGTACTTTGATGTACGTTGTAATTGGTTTAATCTTTATCTTGTTTTCTTCACCGAGACTAGAATTTCAATGTTATTCTCCTAATTGTACTTCATTAAGTCCATTTATAATATTTTTATAAGGGGAGAGAGTAATCTCCATTAATTATTCCTAGTAAAAATTAATTGACCATTAAAGATTCTGATAATAACAGGTATATGGGTTATATTTAAAAGCATAAAGTATTAAGAAAGGCAAATTTTTAAATTAGTAAAAATGCCACAATCCACAATTTGTCATAGGATGGAAGTAAGAATAGTAAATGGCGGGATGAAGAAGTAAAAGGATTAGAAGGAAAACTGGAGATATTTGGAGGTAGAAGTGAAGAGCGGGCGCAAAAAATAAGAAAAAAAAAGAAGAAGAAGAAGAAGAAAGAGGATGGAAGTCCAAAATAAAGTGAGAAAGAAAAGCATGACATGTTTCAAAGCAGAGGAAGGAAGGTGAAAAGACGCTTCAGGGAAAATAAAATGTAGAATGAAATGTTACTAAAACAAACGGATCTTATAATAAGATGCTGCTAGGCAATGTGAATACAGCCATAGGTTGAAGGAACGAATATTTTGAAGGCTTTTGAATGTGGAAGACAGAAGAGAGCTTAAGCTAAGTAATACAAGATTGGAATACTTATTGTAAGGGTGAAAAAGATTGTGGGGTGGACTGTTGAAGATCTACGAAAGGTAATTTAGAGGATGAAGGAAAGGCACCAAGAGTTGATGGGATTACAAGTGAGTTGTTACAGTACGGTGGTGATAGTGTGACTGACCAGGAATTACGAGGTATGTTTAGGTGAGCTAAAGATCCTTACAGGAGTTTGAAATGAATACTCGATCTGTTGCATAACGTTGAAGGTGATAACAGAGACTAGGAATTATAGGGGTATAATATTGCTTAGTATCAGAGGGAAGTTGTATGGCATGATTTTAATTGTGAAAGTAAGGCAGGTGTCAGAGAGAACTTATTGGTGAAGAACAATGTAAGCTTAGACAAGGAGGAATATGTTCGAATCAATTCTTTATTTTGATATAGCTGTATGAGAAGCATGAAAGCAAAAGAAAAATGTTGTATGAGGTGTACATAGACCTGATAATAACTAATGACAAAATCGAATAGAGAGGTAATTTAGATGGTATTCTGCAAGTAGGGTATGGATTAAATGCTGTTGAATGCAATCATATTTCATGTGATAGAAGTGAAGCATGTGTTCAGAGTAGGTAGATAGGAGAGAGACTAGTTTGTAGTAAAAGTGAGTCTGAGAGAGACAAGTGCGAGATATGCATCTTTCGATTGCTTATCATCTTTATGAAGTGATTTGAGAGATTAAAAACAATATAGTGAACGTGGGTGTAAAGTTGTAGGATAAGCAAATTAGTTGTGATTGAAATGTGAAATAGTTGATTAGAGACAGTGAAGAGAGACTGCATATGGTGGTGAGATAGTTGTAAGTATGAGAGAGGAGAAAGTTAAAAGTAAATGTGAACAGGAGTAAGGTAATGAGAGTAAATGGAAATGAAGATAAATTTTAGAAAGGATGGTGAAAGAATGGCAGCATTTAATAAGTCTAAGCATATTGGAGTAAACAAAATAGATGGTTGCAAGATGAGAGAAGACGTGACTCAAAAAATAACACAGAAGAAAGATTCTAAGATCAAAAATTTGTTCAACAAGCTCCTAAACCAATCCCATTATTTTACTCACTATAAAATATACAGCTAATTTTGATTTTAGTTTCCCCAATCGTTATTTCTTACTGTGCATTCTATTGCTTCCTGCGTCTTAGTCTTCCCATCTCTGCTACTTCCATCCCCAGATCTTAACAACAATGTAATTATAATCTGACTTTGTATCCATAAGTCTAATGGCCTTTGAGAGCATTATCAGCCACACTTTTATTCTCAGTGACGTTACTTGAAAGGCGTATAGATTATTATTTATTTAGTTCAACATAACTTTATCTAAAAAAAAAAGGTAAACTTCTATGTGCTATAACATTCATTCCTTTTTGCAAATTGACCTAATGTTCCTCGTAAAACTATCATATTCCATTTTAAATTTCTCTTTGTCGCCCTTTGCCTCTGCCAGTATATTTGCAAATTATGTAATTCCGTTGTCTGGCACCTCGACCTCCACCAACTGTAATGCTTCATATTCTTTAGAATATTCTTCCAGCAGTAAATGCGCTCTATCCAAACAATTTGTGCAAAGTTACTTTATGTCATTTATATTACCCCCATTTACGCCATCTTGGAAATACACTCTTCACATAAAACTAATCATCCAAGACAGATTATATCACGCCTACATTCTTTCCACTATTAAACAAGAGAATCAATGTTCTTATTTTCTGGTCACATTAGTCTCACTATCAGGAAAGCCCTAGCTTCAACACAGCCACAAAGAGCTCTAGATATAATAACTTTGAAATGACAAACATCAGATCTCGCGAACAAACCTGAATTCATCAAAGAAATTCTTCCAAAAACATATACAAAGACAAGCAAACAAGCGCACTTCTGGAGGCAAATGCAAGTATAAATGTACTTTTTCAACCAATGGAATAAAAAAAAAAAAAAACAATAAAAGCAGACATCAACATATACACATGGTATAAATATGATAAGCCTATGATAATTAGGTGCACATGCTACAAAATCTAAACATACGAAAAGACGGGGAATATTCATATTCATATACAAAAGGGGTGAAAAGCTTTATCTATCTTTATTCTTATTTGTTATTACCATTCAGTACGATCTCAGTTCTTTAGAAAACATCTTAGGAGAGGTGTTACCGAAAACCTATAAAAAACAGCAAATAAACCACATTTAATCCTGAAGGTAAAACTCCCATTGTTCTGCCAGGTGAATGAACAGTCAGCCGTCATTTCTATTTTGTATTACAATGTTGCGTACATTTCAACCTTTAAAGATACTAATGTCAGAGTTGGCTGGTGTATCTTTTTTTTACTTTCAGAGAGGATTCGAGTACTTCGCAACTAATCTTTTCACGGAATAAATGTTGCACGTAAAGCCCCTTTTCAGAGGTTTCCAAATACTATCTCTTTTGTGTCCATTTGTTTCACGCAAAAGTGAATAGGAAGTAAGATAAAAAACTATTTGAATGTTTGCTACATATTTCCAGCCATTAAATCTAATCTTAAAAAAAGACACTTCTGGGTAATTTCATTTGTATCCATTTCATAAAATTTATTCGGATCACTTACCACTGGTGCACCAATAAAACACTTTGCAACCAACCAAATCTTATCATAGTATCATTTATGTATTTAAATATTAACATTATTTTTAATTATTTGTCTGTATCATTACGTCACATAGATAATGTTTATCAGAAATGATCTACCTGAAGAAATTCTTTAACGGAAAATTAGCATTTCAACCAATCTTATAATTTCATACAAAATCCGCTTCAAGATAAAAGGGAAGAATGAAAATTCTTTTTAAACGGAGAAGTCGGAAGAAGTCTCAATATACTTACAATACTTAATAAAGCTGTCTATTTTTACCTTAGGAAAAAATAGGAAAAATAGCAAAAACTTTGTAAGCTTGCAATGAAAATTGACCAATTTCTTTTTCAAAATCATATATAGCAGAATAACTACAAATAGCTATTCAAAAGTATAAAACCAATAATCTATAGATGAAAAATTTATCATTATACATAGAAAAAGAACAACAGCATAAATCAATTTCATTTTCTTGAAATTGAAGTGGATAAGTGTCATTTCACTACAGACAGAAAAAAATTAAATAATTAGAGTGATTGCTATTCTGCATACCCAGTGGTAAAAACAGTTTGCACATAACCATTAACCAGTGATGTGATACTTAATTACGGTTTCTGCATTACTAATGAAGTCTTATTTTTCCATGAGCAAACTACTGAAAGTACTTTATGAGGAATAATAACAACAACAACAACAACAACAACAACAATAATAATAATAATATTAATAATAATAATAATAATAATATAAAATCGCTATCAATTCACGAATATAATCCTATTTTGCTGACACGAGAAATAGAGTAAAAGTTGGTTGCAAGAAGGTTCCAAGGATATTGGAATCTCTATAATGCGTGACGAACGACCTCGCTCAGTCACCCTTGGAGCTAACGACCTCAAAAGACGACGAATGGAAAATGGCTCTTTCGCGCGATCTGTCATCGTTCAAAAAGAAAAATGCTTTCACAAGATACGTTAGCAGTTGGTGTCGGTAAAGGATCTTGACATAATGAAGGACGATCAGTTTTAGGTAGAGTTGTCTAACCTTAGGTTACCAGAATGGATAAATTTGCTTCCTCTTAGTCGATCCTTTTGTTCTAATCTTTATTTTTATAAAGGTTTGGATATATATTATGACTGGAATTCACTATAATCATTTGTTATTTGGTCGAAAGTAGGAGGTTTACTTGAGTGAAACTTATATATGGAAACAGTAAATAGAAACAAATAATAATAGCGCAAATTAATGTTTAAAGTTTCAACATATTTTCAAGGAATGTAGCATTAATACGGACAGGAGAAAATTATTTTTAGTAGGAATAATCATAAATATATAAATGAAAGACTAATATCCCAACAAATAGTAATATAGAGGAAAACACTTTGGAAAAGATGTTGCAAGCAATCGTGCGGAAGTGACACAATGGTCATTCCACTTCCAAGGAAATGACGGCAGCATCAAAGACAGCGATGTTTGCTGTCAACTACATTCTCCGAATTTCCAAACAACACAAGACAGTGAAACAGGGAAGAGTTCTTCTAACTGGCAAAGGATATTGCAAGATTTTGGACGTTCTCCTCTAACGAAGTGACGGATCCATGGCATTGTTACAGCCTTTGCAGACCAATCATTAAAGCTTTCTGTAAGCTGTATTACCGGGACAAGGAACCTTATTGAGGAATCCTTTCAATTCTTCTAATCCTTGTTTTTAGGCATTAAAATAGTTAAAGGGGAACAATTTCTGACAATGACCACAACAATGCATATAACATATGAAAGGCTTTCAAAAATAACTTATTTTGGTGATCTATTTTCTTACCTCTTAATCTTACAGTAGGTGTCGACACATATTTTGGATTTCGATGCCAGTACCAATTGCCTATTCATTTTTAAGAATCATATATAGCAAAATAATCGGAAATTGCAATTCAAAAGTTTAAAACCAATAATTTACAGATGAAAACTTTATGATTATATACAAAATAAGTAAAGTAGCATTAATTAATTTCATTTACCTTGAAATTGAATTGGATAAGTGTCCTTTCACTACACACAGAAACAATGCAAAATAATTAACGTTATTGTTATTCTACGCACCCAGAGGTAAAAATAGTTGGCATGATTGGGAACAAACATTAGAGGTAAAAATGTAAAGGAAAAAACTCTTCATTGAGATTCCAAAATCCAATTAAAAATACCGCATAAAAAATACTAAATACAGTACATACTGTACTATTACTTAACGCTGATGTTACGAGGTCGGTGTTGAGAATAAATTGCCATAAATTTCTAATCATTTCTTAAGGAACAAAATTATATTACAAAGACGAATTTGATCTCCATTGCTCTTGGGGCATCTTCGGTAGTATTCAAATAATAACTAATAAACTTTATATTGTTACTTTAAAGTCATTTATTCTTTAGTTACAATCTTCCTATCTTTAAATCCCTAAACTTTTTGAGTTATTACCTTCTATTTTTTAAATCTCACATTTCTCAGCTTATATCTTAATATCTTCAAATCCCTTTCTTTTAAGATTATTTTTTTTCAAATTCATGATCTTTTATCAATTATTTTAATAGTTTCAAATAATTATTTTCTTATTTAATATCTACCTCTACCCAATCCCTTATTTTCAGTTATATCTTAATACCAATATATACATATGATTTTGTAGTAAAAACTTTATGTATAAACTCAACCTCCGAGTTAATTAACGCATAAAATTAGCTGCAGTTCTGATTTGAATTCATTTATTGCCTCGCATTTATTTTTACAAAACCCAAACATCATTAGTAAAAAATATGGATCATATTATTTCTTTATCACAACTACTCCTACTCCTATCAATTATAACCTGATTTTTTTATCTCTGTATTGCCATATATATATATATATATATATATATATATATATATATATATATATATATGTGTGTGTATATATATACATATATATATATATATATATATATATATATATATATATATATATATATATATATATACACACATGTTAAGTTTCAAAACTACGCATGCAAATAATTTTCGAGTATTTCATTGCAGTTATTTATAAAGATTTACCGTACGCCCAAGATAACCTCACCAACTTGTTTACACTGCTGCTACACACATCGGTCTCCATTAGATGGAAATGTTATTTGTACTACCATTCGTATTCTCCTATGCAAAGGCGCATTAAATTCAAATTGACGATTGCGTATATGAAACCACACACATTTATACATATACAAACGAAATGGCCGAACGTCTGTTCTCATGTGAATTTACTTGTTTTTGAGAGAGAGAGAGAGAGAGAGAGAGAGAGAGAGAGAGAGAGAGAGAGAGAGAGAGAGAGAGAGAGAGAAGACTAGAGATGAAAAATAAACGAAACGGAAAATAATACAGATATGTAGCAAGGTAAGATGACAAAAAAAAAAAAAAAAAAAAAAAAAAAAAAAAAAAAAAAAAAAAAAAAATGAACAGGATTTTTTAAAACTAAAGACAAATAACCATGAATACTACATTAAGCTTGAATGTCTGGGACATGATAACTGACATGATATTTATGATATATGTCTCGAGGAACAAATTACTGACTATGATATCAATTCCGGCTTATCCACGTCATCACAATGGCGAATTAATGTCATATCACGCAAACACTTAAACGTAAAAGAAGGAATTAAAGCTTAAAACTAGCAAAGAAATATTGTGGCATATCTGGGTTCATAAAATTCTAAACACTAATTTTAGTGGATATATATATATATATATATATATATATATATATATATATATATATATATATATATATATATATATATCGTGCAATAAAGTATATTGAGAATTACAATTTTATATTTCCAAAAATTATTAATGAACCGATAAATATTGTATTCACAGAAGAAATATACCCACTTAAATTGATTTAAAAATATACATCCAACATTTCGAATTGCTTGATAACCAGGTGTAGTAAATATCAGTAGTTAAAACATTAACTCCAACAGCTAGATGGAATGAAGGTATATAATCCGGCGTTTGGGCCTGTGAGGCCATTCAGCACCCAAGTGTAACTGAGGGGAACCCCCGTAGTTGCACCAGGAAACAGACACCTGATAGTTATAAGGCAGAAAGTCAAAACCAGGGTGGTGTAAGGCATTGGGGCTGGCAACCTCATTCTAATGGTTATCACATTTTACAGTTATTTCCTATGGGAGAATAAGGCTCCCAACTGGGTGGAAGTGTGTCTATTTGTTACCCGGACTAAAAAGTCTATGCCAATACCAAAACTGATAGGTTGTCGGTTTGAAGAGCCTTTCCTCTGTAAACTCGTACTATTTTCATTTATTCGACTTTTTTAGAATTCATAGGATAGTTTTTTTTCGCGCTTCCAAATTTGCCATCACTGATTGCGAGGCAAAAATAACGTGTAGTTTCGAAAGTAAATACAAAATGGTGATTGATATTGGGACTTACGTAAAAGTTGGGTGAACTACTCAGTGCCAGTTAGGGAATAGAGGAATAAAAGTTAAATTTTCTTACATTTTTTTTTTTTGCTTCGTTAATGCCTGTATAGCTTTAACTTTGTTTTCATTAGAAGGGTGTCTCATTTAGAGATTATTTAATCATAACATAAAATTACAACTTATTCTTTTTCCCTTCCCAAAACACAACACCAATTAATAAAGGTAATGGTAAGGTATTATTATTATTATTATTATTATTACTATTATTATTATTATTATTATTACTAGCTAAGCTACAACCCTAGTTGGAAAAGCAAGATGCTATAAGCCCAAGGGCTCCAACAGGGAAAAATAGCCCCGTGAGGAAAGGATATAAGGAAATAAATAAACGATATAAGAAGTAATGAAAAATTGAAATAAAATACGACTAATGAATTCAATGTCGTTCGATAACTGATTCTAAATTCCTTGGTTCCCAGTCAACGCAATCAAGATGCAAGATCTTGACCGGAACTATGAAAGGTTAACCAAGAACAACTAGCTTTATGTTATTTTCGGGAATGTAAAGGCCTAATGGAAACAATTTTCCCTAATAGTGTTCTTTCCTACATCAAACAACAAACCCCTTCTGCACCGTTTATCGTCATGGGTCATGACATCATTGTCTGTCCCTCTCCATCAAGATCGTTTCCAAAAAAACTATATTATTTTTGAAGAGAATAACTTTGAGCTTGTGATATATTAAAAACATGCGATTGGTAATCAACATTTTATGGGGTGGATCCAGGAGTAAAAGTCAAGGTACCTGCTTTGACAAAATGATCATTAATTACCAGCAAATACTATCTTATGTCTATAAATATCCCGGTTTATCCATGTTCTTTACATTTTGGTGATCAGACGAATAACATTTTCTCAGTTTTAAAACTTATACCAAAGTCATATTCTTTAAAAAACAAACACATGAAGCACAATACTGAATCTAAAATTAACAATTTACAAATTCTCGTTTTCAAGACTCAGAAATGTTAAAATCTTATTGTTTAAAAGTGAAAAACAACACATTCTTGTAACTTTAAAGTTTTCAAAACTCTTGTCTTTACACCTTCGAAGACGAATGGCTATATATTTTAAGGATTTCCAAACTCACAAGTCAAATATTCTCTGGGTTTCTAACGTGATTAGTCACACAACCTAATCATCTTAGAACTGCCAGTCACCATTTTAATTGGGTTTAAAATCCACAAGTCTCATAAACATTGTATCAAGTTTACAAGTCACCCATTCTGTAATTTGAAAATTAGTAGGACACGTGTTTTCAAGGTTCGTAACCACACAAGTCTCATACATTAACGGCTTCAAAAGTTTTATGTCAAGAACAATTAAGTCAAAAGAATGAAACGCTATTGCAACACCGGTAAGACAAGTCCGTAAATCAGAATAAATATTTCCTTACATAGGAGGGCCCATCATAAAAAAACGATGTTTCAATTGTAACTGTAATGATATGATTTCTGAGATTTCCATTTTGCATTTCATGGGTCATTGCATGCGACGCAGGAAGGGAAAGTTGACGATGTCTAGAGCAGAAAGCAAAAGGAATGGTTGAGAATATATGCCACAATAATAACAATCATATCCTATTCGAAATGAAAAAAAAAAAACTGACAAGTATTTACGATTTTTTATATTTCCGATCATTAATATTTTTTTTTCTGAATTCTCTTATTTTTCCTTTCTAAGGCAGCAATCCTTAAAAAGAAAGTTTGTTCCGTTGAATTGTTAGGGAAAAGACAATGCGGCCTAACGGAGTTTAGGGGGAAATGTTCACTCAAAGAAATGGTTATTGGTGTTCTAGAATAAATCAAAATAGCTATCTAGCTTTCCCAGAAGTTCTTCAACCTACTAAAAGAGGAAAGTGGAGAAAACAGAAAAAAAAACTGAATAAAATTTTAAATTACATACGACTGAAAATGAATAAATTATACAATAGCAAAATAAAATACCGCAGTGAAATACTTACCGCCATCGTTGTAAACCTCCGGATGTATGTCGATTATCTAGTTTTTTTTTTTTTTTTTTTTTTTTTTTTTTTTTTTTTTTTTTTTTTTGAGGTAACCATATAGTCACCGGGCAATACACTCCAAGTCAAACCTTGCACTTGCATAATAACAACTATTAAGGAAAGAAGAGACTTCATTTAGTATCTGCCGTATATATTCTGTCACTTTGCTAAACATTACAATAATACGATTACCATAGTTCCTCAACACTATGCGCCATTTACGATTTATTTTGGGAGATATCAGAAGCGCCAGTTTAAAGAAACATATTGGTAATATGGGATCCTTTTCTGCAATGAATTCTACTTGGAACATTATGAATCTTCAAAGAAAGCCATACTAGCATTCTTGAGTTTTTATGCAGAATGATATAAGGGTAGGTGAGAAACCCCAGCCAAATCATATAATTCAAGTTGGAGGTAATAATCAATAGAGTTGTTGCTTATTTTTAGAAATAGTGATATCTACCGATGAGAAATCGGAAGTAATTTGAACGACAAAATGCATAGTAACACATTTTTAAAGCCTCTCTGAAAATGAAAGAAAACACGCGAAGGCGATGCTCAGAATGAATAAATAACAAGCAGCTCCAACAATTAGGTAAAGCATTTCCTTAGAAAATTCAGAAAAACTATCATTATTAAAAACAAAAATTTGACAGGAAGATTTTTGTAGTAGCCTAATGCCAGATTAATCAATTGATTGATTATGAGTTATCTGGCATTCTGACATTTAAGGTCATTGACGCCGATATTATTTGTTATAAATAAATAAATAAATAAATAAATAAATGGTAATTCAGTTTAAAACAATAAAAGCAAAAACATCCTTATAACAGTTAAATAACTTTCAGAAGACATGCTTCTGAAATAAATTTTAAAATACCACGAGTATGGTACGACACATCATGACCGAGAATCTTGGCAAGGATAAAGCGGCCATCCTCACCTCGAGCCTCAAACAGATGTCTATTTCGTCACAAGCCGGAAAAAGGGGGGAGGATTGAGTTTGGAGTTGGTATTCCTTACTCGCAAAAGGTCAAGTTTTACAGCAATTCCAATGATTTTTGGTGACCTTCAATAAGAGGGGTTGATTCACATATGAGGTTCGAACACAATCTGAGAGAGTAATCTTTTTCTATTGGAGCCCCTAATCAAATTTCGCTTGCTCCAACTGCACCTATTGGGAAGCGATAATAAAAGCATAAGATTTATTATATCCCAATATGTTAAGGCTACAAATAGGCCTACTTAAGCTAGAAACATTTCGTTGGAGTTGCATCAACAAAGAATGAATAAATTTGAGAATTTTATAAACAAAATCTATTTTATCAATGAAATTTCTCAGCATTGTCACATTCCATCATTTGGTAAGAAAATTGATTCTCCCAACGTATTTTCGTTATTCTTTCGTACAAAGATAAGACCATCTTGCATGATTTACGGGGCAGTGCCTCGTGCAGTCATATGTCATGAAATATTGCAATTCACATCCGTTGCATTTGTCACTCTTCTTTCTTGTTGCTAAAAATGCTCAACATCGGTAAAACTCCGGAAGGCAACAATGTCTTGAAATAAGATTCTCTTGGTCTTGATCAAGCAGTATCTATGAGCGTATTCTATATTTTGTAGATTGTTCAGGGCAACTCAACTGACTTGAAAGTTCGGTACTCGAAACGCTTCCATACCAAATAAGGCTACCCAACAGGGATACTAGTGTTTAACACCGTCCAAATTTCGTTCTATAACGTTCCGACACTTCCTCTAACTCTCACATCCATTTAACCGTACTTTCCTTCCTCTATTCCATAAGTCATTCTCAGAACAAATGATTCAGGCAGATCCTTGTGACTAGATCTATAATCAAACTAATTAATGATAATCATCTGGTGCCAAGAGAATTTCTAGCCATCTAGATTCTCGCAGATATTTTTGACAATATTAATTGAAATCTCTATCATGTTTCCGGTATAAAATAAGTCTAAAATGCCACATAAACCATTGCTTTAAAGGAAAAAAGTAGAACACTATACACAACCATATAAAAACTGTTGCTTGGCCTACACACCAACCCTCAATGAAACTTCAAAACCGATTAATGATTTTAAAAAGTTTAAAAGGCTCATTCGGATCCTTTTTCAACTCTAATGAACTCTTTTAGGGGCTAAACATGATATGGTATCTTTTAAAGAACACACTGGATGTATGCTTTTCAAAAAGGAATTTCAAATGAAGAATTATATTTTAGAATAAGCTTTAGGAAATTAAAGAAACTTGGTCAATATAAAAATCTGTCTTTGAGAAGATGCAATGTTCTAGACCTACTAACAATCATGCATTATGTTCATAAGCAATAATTTGCACCTTGCAACCATTTTAGCTTTGTCTTTATTGCGAGATTCAGCAACCTCAGGACCACAATTAGGGGATGTGGTCAATGTCAAGAGAAACATTATTTGCTTAGGCAACTATTTTATATTCAATGGCAAATCATATAGAATGTATATTTAACATAAAAAGTAAGGGGGCCCGAATGTTACCCTGAGGAACACCAGAGATTACATTCCTGAACTGATGGGCACCATGACCATCAAAAAAAAAAAAAAAAAAAAAAAAAAAAAAAAAAAAAAAAAAAAGAGGGGGGGGCACTGGAAGAGTTGTAAGACCCAGGCCTACATGGCTCAGGACTATGAAACGTGACGTACGAGATGATGAATGGATAATTATTGATTTAAAAGCTCCAGATAGACACGACTGGCGAAATCTAATCGAGGCCCTTAGCGTCAATAGGCGTGGGAAGAGATGATGATGATGGTGATGATGAATAGTTAAACACTACAGAACATAATATTAGGAAATGATACACAAACTTCTATCTTTTCCCGATAGAAAAAAGGACATGTCGATTAAAAAAGTCAAAAGCAACACTAAAGTCAAGATAAAACCACACAAAATCATGATCAGAATCTAGGGATTTTGGTACAACACCGGAAATTGTATAACGGGAATCCAGCACCAATGGCTAGTGAAAATCTAACTGAAAACTTGGGGACAAATGATAGCTTTTAGCATACGCATTCACACATCCCAACACTTCGAATGATATGGGAGTTATAGAAATTTGGGCAGCAATCATTAGATAAGAACTACCACAGCCACGGTTACTTAATGGAATAACACTACAGAAATAAGGAAAAATAACAGAAGTTAAGCAGCTACGAAATCAGCTGTCTTCACAATAAAAAATAAGAAAGAAAAAAAAAGTTGACGGAATTTAAAATTAAAAGAGCCGCAGTTTCATTGTCTTAATACAACTATGACCAATTTTAACGGCAAAACATCACTCAAAATAGCGCTCTCATTTACTTTAGATTTTATATGTAATCTTGAAAGAGTATGCTCCAGGTACAAAATGTTCAATCTTAATTACTAACAAAGTGAAAGCATGGTCAGAAGTCCAAACTACAGGACCAACCTTGTATGTTATGACACTGGTAGAGTCAGTTAATACTGGGTCCAAGCAATTGCTAGACTTATGTGTTGCCTCATTTTCAATTTGCTCCCAAGCTTATTCAGATAAAAAGTCATAAGTGCTTAAGCTTTGATATCAGTAGGGGAAACAGAATGAAGCGAATCAATAGGCTGAATATTGAAATCACCTACAAACACAAAAAAACAGCTTTCTACCATCTTCCTGTATCTTAACCATGATGATAAGAAGACATCGTATAAGTGTAATTGAGATAAATAAAATACAAATCAACTTCAAATCTGCAACAAATCATTACGACTAAAATCTCAAGACATAAAAAGATTTCCAGAAAAAAGTTAATAATGAGAAACTTATGTTTATACAGAAAAGACTCTGTTAGAATGGGATAAAGAAAAAAAAATATTGAATTAACCTCAACATCATTCACATGGATAGGCAAAATAAAAAGAAGCAAAGTGAACACTATTTTCAATTATTTCCTTTTTGTGTTACTATTTTCATTGTAAATGAAGAGTAGCCTATCGGTTTTTCTTATATTCATCTCCTAAAGATTAATTTTATACAAAGAATTCACTTTCCAAATTAAAAGCATATTATCTAGATATAGCAATGAGTATATCCAGTACGCATTTCAATATTATCTTGGATGGAATACAACCATATTTTTATGACTTCTTTTAAATAAAATGGTCAATCAAATTTCCACAAATCATCTCATTCAGCATACTCCCTTTTTTAATACCTTCTAACGGAAAAAAATCCCTTCACATCTGACAAATCATCTTCCCTATTGTACCCTCTTTTTAACGCAGTCTCCTCTTCGAGTTGGGAAGTGTAATTTCACACTTGAGTTCTTGTGCAAATTCTGCTCGTGTTTATTCATGTGTGGCTTTAATGAAGGGAATTGATGCATCCTCAAATGAAACTTCTACTCCAATGA
>NC_090746.1:102589498-102619498 GCF_036898095.1 Palaemon carinicauda | reverse complement strand
ATCATTACCAAGTCTGATCACTTGGGAAATCCTAAAAATGTATGTGAGAGAGAGAGAGAGAGAGAGAGAGAGAGAGAGAGAGAGAGAGAGAGAGAGAGAGAGAGAGAGAGAGAGGGGGGGTTAGTGTTCAAACGTTTAATTCACCAAGTAAACAATACACGAGCGAGGACAAGTGTTTTCATATTAGGATTCAAGGTAAAACTTTCATTGTCCATTGTATGATGAGGGGGCAGAAAAAAATATATACTGCATTTTGTTTTATGATTTTTCAAATACGTGGCAAGTACAGCTAAAAACTAATTTCCTTGAATGGATGAAATTTGACATTTGCATATAGCACAACAAAGAACTGACGTTAAGAGCCTTTAACTGAAACTAAGGAAACGCATCACATTTACAGGAAGTATGGCAAAAGTATTCTGTTAAGTATTTCTGAACTGAATCCAAAAAGCTCACGACAACTAATACATCAGTGTTAGATTTCTAGTCCTCTTGGAATGGCTTTCATAAATCGCGTCTGCAGATGAAAGATTAGGAAGATTTGGAGAATTATGGGACGTCAGAAAAATGCGCATCTCTGATAATAATAAACAATAATGGTAAAGATTTTCACGGGGATGTCTATGGACGGCTGCCATCTGAGTTACAGTAGTAAATTGCAAAGAAAATGGTTTTTTTTTTTTGCTTCAGTCGGGATGGTTGGAGAAAAAGAACATTGGAAGTAAAAGGGTTGAGTGTGGGTATCATCCAGATGCAAAAATATTACTGGCGTTGTATTAAAAACAGCACGGAGTAGCCTACATGTAAACGAATGGTAATTCTCAATGATGTACCAAAAATTATGCATCTTGGCAGTTATTGGATATTATGGACCTTTTTTAAAGGAAATTTCTGAAAAACTGAATACAGTGAATTCGGTTTGGGTATACTTAGCCAAGTATGATCATCAAATAATTTATACTGCATAATGCTGTGTCAAGATTAGTTTTAATTTATGTTACAGAATCTTTGTATAAAATACTAAATCTTTCTAGACATTTTGAAGTCGTTGAAAATAAAGCACTGGAGGAGAACACTTGTACTAAAGGCCGCTATCAAACAACGAATCGTCAATGTTTAGATCAGTGGTTCCCAAACTGGGGGGCGCGCCCCACTAGGGGGGCGTGAGGACGATACAAGGGGGGCATGAAGGCAACTGCTCAAAATTACTTGTTTAATAGCATAATAAAATCATTAAAAGAACAGCAGCATCCTTCTCAAAAAAATTGACCAGAAATTGTGCCTTAGTCTCATAAGTATTTCCAAATATTATATGCCATGTTTTCAATTTTTCTATTCTTAAAATTGCAACTCAATTTGCTAATGTTCAAACTTTTTTCGCTCACTTTGAACCAAAAGTTTCGTTTTTAGACACTGGAATGTACTATTATTTGTTTGAGTGGCTTTCATTATTAAAATGTAATACAAACAGAAATCTGTTTTCCTGTACAATGCTAAGAAATAAATGTAAGAATCATTTCATATAAAAAAAAAAGAGGAGTGGGGGCGTACGGGTCTACTGGAAGCAAAAAGGGGGCGTCAGGTAAGATAGTTTGGGAACCACTGGTTTAGATGAAATTTGGATGACTGAGAGATAGCGTTCGGCAGGACATGTTCTTAGATTAAAGCTTCAAGCTTCAAGGGTTGTGGTGGCCGATGTGGTAACATCCCTGACTGGTGAACGCCAGACTGGGGTTCGAGTCCTGCTCAAACTCGTTAGTTTCTTTGGTCGCTGCAACCTCACCATCCTTGTGAGCTAAGAATGGGGGGGGTTTGGGGGAGCCTATAGGTCTATCTGCCGAGTCATCAGCAGCCATTGCCTGGCCCTCCTTGGTCGTAGCTTGGGTAAAGAGGGGGCTTGGACGCTGATCATAAGACATATATATATGGTCAGTCTCTAAGGCATTGTCTTGCTTGATACGGCAATGTCACTGTCCCTTTCTTCTGCCATCCATGAGCGGCCTTTAAGCCTTTAAAGGCCCATATCAGCGTGAGTAAGGTTCAATCCTTAAGGAGACAAAAATGAGAATCTACCGGGATGATGTTCCTCAGCCAGAAAAGGGCGGGGAGTGATGGAGGAATATGTTGGAGGGCCTTGCACTACATGGCACTAGAGTCATTACTTGGTTCATTATGAATAAAAAGTTTACTGAGCACCGACGCTCAGTGGTAGCCAGATAGATTCCCTTTACCATTGAAAACTTGGACCTATGTTGGTGAGTTTGGGAAGGGAACTTTACGGCTGTTTCCTAAAATCTAGACGTATTTCCATTACCTTAGCAGTAATTTATGTGCCCGGTGTTTAGTGGACTATGGTAGGTTGAAGTCCGAATAGTGGAGATTATTCGGTACAGCCAACCCTTCTATTGGATAGGTGTACTGTAGAAAAAGCATATATCATATGCTGGCAATCCATCTGATATCTACCCTTTTGTATCAGCACTACTGTACACTTAGAGTCGCACTCTTTTTAGTAAAGTGCAGATTGTGCAGACCACTTAACATCAAGTACTGTGTTCACATCTCACGCTGTAGCAGGTGCAAAAATGCCATTCTAATTTCCCATTTTCAGTAAGTAATGCTAACCCTATACTTTAAGTATTCTAATTTACCTTATGTGTCTTCCGTGTGATGAGAACAGCCACATGACTTCAGTGTGAGTCGAGGGAAATCGGGACGCTGAATAGCGAATAATTTCGAAGTTCATCTTGTTTGTAAACTGTACAATTTGACCATTGGCGCTTGATGCTAAGCGTGTGATGTGATTGCAGTAGTTGTGTTCTACATTTTCCTAGCTCTCATGTTTAGAGTTTTACAAACAAATCACGTAATATACATATATTCTTATTCCCTAATCGAGTGCGAGAGCTCGTAAGTACATAAACAAGAAATCCCAAACTCTTAAATATAAATTTAAATTCAAACAATTTATTGACAAAAAGTGGTCAAAAGGAGCTGTTAGTCTCGCTAGACAGCCCATTCTATCTTCAATTTACATAAATGAACAGAAGCCAAGTACAAATGTAAAACCCCGTAATAATTTACATGAACCAAAAAAATACACAAATAGTTTTTACAAATGAAAACACTTTCTACATAGATAGTTTCGAATTTTCACAAAGTAAATTAACACAAAGCTTATATGATTACTTCACAGGACTGAAATTAAATAATACTTAATAATAGATATGATTTTCATAAAACAAACATTCTACAATGTAAAGTCCACAAATTTCAGTAGAAATAGACTAAAATAAATACATGTCTGTTATGACACTTGAAATTGAGTTAACATGTTTGAAATAACCGAAATTCTATTTACATAAAATATATTTTATATCCTTTTCACGGAAAAGGAGAGGTATTTCTTAAGATGTACCCTCAATATTCATCGTATAAGTGTTACCTCTTAGGCTGTGGTGACTGCCCCAACAATGCCTGCATATCAAACACTTTCCTTACGTAAACCATAGAAGGCCTTCGACTTGAGTTTTCTCTTTTTATCATTTTTGCTGCATGCCCCACTCCCTTCTCGGAGACTGACTCTCTCTCTCTCTCTCTCTCTCTCTCTCTCTCTCTCTCTCTCTCTCTCTCTCTCTCTCTCTCTCTCTCTCTCTCTCTCTCTCTCTCTCACTTAAAACTTTAAAAAAAAAACTATTAATGTAAAAATGTGTCTCTTCCCAGTTTCTGACAGCTGCATGAAGCCCTGATAAGCACTTTCAAATGAGATAACACAATTCTTAAAAAAGTCTTGAAAAAGCTGAATGAAAGACACGAAAACAAACTTATTTCACGAGAACGCCTCCAGACAGCTGTATAATGTTCACGAAAAGAAGTTTTTTCCTCAAGTTACGCACAATATTTCCATATTTCAAAGTTTGGCAGCTTTCCTTTCCTAAAAAATGAGAATACAATAAATGTAAGTTTAAAAAAATAAATTTGCTAATACAAGTCAAAATGCGCCAATTTTTCTGGAATCTTTCATTACAAACATTAGCATAGATATAATTTTTTTCTCTCCCTCTCCCCCCAAGACGTCTATTCCAATACCTAACAATATTCAAGAGTGAATTGTAATTACTAATCAGAACTTGTGAAGTACGTTATTTTTTTACATTTATTATTACTATCAATGTTAACGAATCTAATTTATAAGAATAACAGAAGATTTTGTTGGAAGAATAATTTCATATCAAAGCTGTTCTTCCATCATTTTGAGATCCGAATTTTTGTGGGAGCAGTAACTTGATTTAATTATGAAAGTAGGTAGGTGTAAAGGTCGAATACTATTATGAACTATGGTGGGATGAGGTGGACATATCTATCATTTTTTTTTAATGTGAAGCGGGTATTTATGGAATTTGACTATGTATCCGAACAATGGGACCGGGAAGGCAATACAGAGCCAAGGCAACATAAAGTTAAAGTTAGAAGGGATTGTAAAGCAAGGAGGAAGAAAATAAGCGGGCATGGAGGTACAATAGTACAAATCGAATACCTAGCAGTCAATTTTCATAAGGAAATACGAAGGGATGAGAACTTATAGGAGCTATCTGATGTACTAGACAAACTCTTGTGAGGTTTGATCTTCATTAAAGAAAATGAAATGTCTCTGAGGTTGAACATAAGAGATGAGTTGGTTTTTGGCAAAGAGAAGTAAATGTGAGAAAAGCCGTATAGATAGCACAGGATAGATGAATATCATGAGCAGTGGTGTTCCACGAAGCCCTTTATTCACCCAATAATTAAGAGGCTCTTAGGATCCATCAACTCTTCCTTCTTTTAAACCTTTTCGGTAAAAAATGTTCCGAGAAAGGCCAATAGACAGCAATGTAATGTACATGTGAACGACAGGCCTAGTTGATCGTCAGATTAGGATATATGTAAAGAAGGGAAACAATTCAGTTTGAGTATTGTCATTCTATCCTTTCTTTTTTCAGATTTATGTTTCGGTGAAGCCTACTGAATCCTCTTAATCCAATGACATCAGCCAAATCCCTTTAGATTATTACCATGTCTTCACGACCCCAAGAAAATTGCTTGCCGACCCCAGGGTTGGGAACCCCTTCCCTAGAGACACACCAAATGTACATACAACCAGCACCCAAGGCCCTCTCCACTAAAGCTAGGACCAGGGAGGGCCACGCAATGGCAACTGATTACTCAGCAGGCACACCAACAGCCATCCCTAGCTGACAAGGGTAGTGAGATATGTACGAGGCGCCAGTTAGGTGATAACTGAGAGGCGATATGAATGCAAATAATTTACTAAATCATATTAAACGAACACCCAGCTTAAATACTAGTACTTGCGAGCAAGAACGTCACAAAAATTCAACGTATATGTCTACAAAAGCACGCTCTCCATTTACTCCAAAATTATGCAGTCCTGCAGCTCTCCTCTTCTTGTACATTAATTGGAACGTTCTTTAAATGGGTGAAAGCAAAAAATAGCAAGATATGTTGCGCAAGGGGGGGGGGGGGGAAACGGGGAGAGGTTGGTGGAGGAGGTACTAATTTACCAGGAACTGACATCATTAACATATTCAACCAAAGAGGAGTTCTTGACGTCAGCATACATTTGGTATATATTCAAAATATATACTTAATTAAAAATGGAGTATTTACTCAAAAGTGTCACTATTTGTGAATTGTATACTTCATTTGGTAAATACTTGACAGTAAACCTTATCATTTTCTTTAAAGAAACCTTTTATGAGAATGACTATTTCTGCAGCACATGTTTTCATTGGCGAGAAATTGGCAGGCATCCTTAGGCAGTGGCCAATAGATGGCGTTAGTGTAGCAAAACGTCGTCTGGGAAAATTAGTTATTCTCAAAATAGTTTCTTTAAAAAAACACTTTAATCAGATTTATTATGAAATATTTACCAAATCGAATATACATTTCACAAATAGTGACACTTTTGAGTACTTACATCATCTCTAATATAGTATATATATATATCAAATGTACGCTGACGTCACGAACTTCTCTTTGGTTTACTATGTCAGTTCCAGGTCGTTTAGTACCGCCTCCACCAATCCCTCCCCCTCTCCTCTTAACCACAAGATTGAGTAGAAATATTTTGTTAAATGATTTAAAATCCAGTCTCTTTCAACTATAGCTGCAATGAAACCGCATATCTGATTAGCAGGAAACTGCCGGCAGTGCAGTATAGAAATAATAGAAGTTTCACCCAAACCATTTTGTTTAAAGAAATAGTGGAAGATCATCTCTCTAGTCTGCAACATAATTTACTCAATTCTCTTCAATTCGATAGTTCTCAAGATTCGTTGTGACCCACCGTCCCCTTTCCTTTAACTCTCGACTTTGTCGTGAAGCACTTCTAAGCAAAGTGCAAACATTAACACGAACAGCGCTGTTTTAGCCGCCGGAAAACATTACACCAGCATTTAATGTCAAACACGGTCATTTTAACCATGTGTCCATTTATTAGTAAGTGAGACGGACACTGACATGGCTGGCGAAATTAATCTTAGGCAATGTTAGAAAAATGCGTAGTAAATCATTTACCTGCTTAAGTCATAAACCAAATATTTTCAAAAGGAGGGTTAAACACTTCAATAAATACAGAGGGAAGTAGTTAATTTCACGGAGAGAAGTGAATACGCCATAAAATGACGAAGTTGTTTATAAAACAGCTCATAATATCATCTATGGAACAAGAAACACAAAAGTTTTCAATCTGTGACTTGCCAAATGATTCATAAATGAGTTTTTTATATTTTTAATGATATCTAAATCTGAATAACATGCCATCTACACCAACAGTTATTACATATTTTGTTCACATTTTACAACAAAATTTTAATTTCAATAATCCCACTAATATTCCACTGAAATGATAATATGGTTCCATTCTCCTATTTCAAAGATTATTAATATAAAAAACCTCTGACTGAAGAGTTTGGATGACAGATTTCCTTTTCGCATTCCTTGGCTCTGAGATCTATTCCCGAACCAAATCCGCAATGGTTTTTCTTAGACCTCTCGAGTCCTTCGACTTTTCTTAAACCGACCGAGATAGCACAAATAACATGATATTCCATAATTGCTTTATTCATGAATCTAATAAAATGGGACAAGGTAATTTTCTTTGAAAAGGGAATTTTCTTATGAAAAACTACAGTAGATAAGGAATAAAGCGAGTAAAATAATTTGTTGTATTTGATTTATGCAAGGTGGTTTCCAAGTTTTCAAACGATATATATGGGAACCATTTTCCTCTAAAATTCCTAAACAGAACCCTACTTTACTATTACATTCCTCAGTAACCTTTCATCTCCATGTCAATAAAGAAACATATAATTATTAGGCAAATAAAGAAAAGTAAAATCTGGATAATGAAAATCAAAAGGCTACTCACTTAAGCGAATGAATTTTGTAAGTCTTTGTATAGACAAAAGCACCACAAAACAAAACGAAGATTGGCAAGGTCAGTGACAAATTGACTTCTTTGAAAACATTGGCTTCATCACATTTCGCTTTGGGAGCTACAAATAACAACATTATACATGAAATGGGACATTGGAATTATAAACAAAATGTTAGACAATACAGCAGATTAAATATGGCAAACGTCAAGGTAAGTGATGGGAGTCTTGCGTGTGACACCCGGGAGGGAGAGAGAACAGTGCTGTATTATACAATGACATAACAAAAAAGTGTATCAAAATGAACTACACATGTAAACACACTACTTTTATATATGTACAGAGGAGAATCTGTAAAGAATAGGCCAGACTATTCGGTGTATGTGTAGGCAAAGGGAAAGTGAACCGTAACCAGAGAGAAGGATCTAATGTAGTACTGTCTGGCCAGTCAAAAGACCCCATAACTCTCTAGCGGTAGTATTCATTGTATTTAGCTCTACAATACACTAATTACCCGAAAAAGCAGACAATTGCATTTCCTGGGAGGCATGCAGTAGTCTACCTATATTCAGACTACCAAACGCCAACTTTTGCATATCACTTCCTCCTTTAACTTTGACCTATTCTAGTTGCCAAAACTCTACCGTGACCTTTTCATTAAAACACCCAGTTAGTTTTCATTGCGAGTTAGTTTGAAATTCATATGCAGTCTGGATTACAGTTGTGACCTTTCATGACTGGAATATGACCATGACCTTGCGTGACTGGAATATAACCGTTACCTTAAATTACTGGAATATGACCGTGAAATGCATTACTGGGATATAATATTGATCTTACATTACTGGAATATAACCGTAACCTGACATTACTGGAATATGACCGCGACCTTACATTACTCGAATATGACATTGATCTTACATTACTGGAATATGACCGTGACCTACTTTACCGGAATATGGGTGCAACCCTTCCGCAAAAAGGCAAAATTTTCTTTAAGTCATGCCAATATATTTGAGGTCTTTCGTCCACTTCTGAAACACGAATAACAAATTCTGTTTTTCCTGTACAACAAGCTCTCATCACGAGAGAGAGAGAGAGAGAGAGAGAGAGAGAGAGAGAGAGAGAGAGAGAGAGAGAGAGAGAGAGAAAACCAATTTCACATATTTGCTGTCTTTTAGATTTTGACCTTAAAAGAATAGTGTCAGAAAGGAATAGCGTGGTAGTGTTCTGTATAGCCTATTACAGGTAGTATGTTGGCCAGAGCACCAGCCACCCGTTGAAATACTACGGCTACAGAGATATGGGGTCTTTTGACTGGCCAGACAGTACTATATTGGATCCTTCTCTCTGGTTACGGTTCATTTTCCTTTTGCCTACACACACCGAATAGTCTGACATATTCTTTACATATTCGCCTCTGTCTTCATACACCTGACAACACTGATTACCAAACAATTCTTCTTCACCCAAGGGGTTTCTGCATTAATTAAGTTTTCTTCTTGTTAAGGGTAAAAGAGACTCTTTAGCTACGGTAAGCAGCTCTTCTAAGAGAAGGACACTCCAAAATCAAACCATTGTTCTCTAGTCTTGGGTAGTGCCGTAGCCTCTGTACCATGGTCTTCCACTGTCTTGGGTTAGAGTTCTCTTGCTTGAGGGTACACTCAGGGACTCTATTCTATCTTATTTCTCTTCCTCTTGTTTTGTTGAAGTTTTCATAGTTTATATAAAAGATGTTTATTTTAATGTTACTCTTCTTAAAATACTTATTTTTCCTTGTTTCCTTTCCTCACTGCGGTATTTTCCCTATTGGAGCCCTTGGGCTTATAGCATCTTGCTTTTCCAACTAGGGTTGTAGCTTAGAAAGTAATAATAATAATAATAATAATAATAATAATAATAATAATAACCCCATCAAAATTAATTGAGCTGATAAAGTGCTGTTCATCACAATGTTAATCTGACTTAAGGCTATAATTACTGTCAACGTAAATATCACTATTACGGTGAACGTGGTGATTATTTAAACAAGTGACGCGAAACTGTGACACTAGACTATCCATATCAAATAAAACCAAATTGCTCTGCAACGAGACAAGGATTGATTACAAACATTTCACAACCAGCTCCAGATGATCACGAAATTTGTGTCCTCATTTGATGCTACAACAATAACTGTCATTAAACCCTCTTTGGAAAATAGCAATAGCCCACAATCTTACAGATTAATGGGAAGTTATGATAAACGTTATGCGGCTCCACTGAGGAGAGTAGTTCCAAAGGGCGTTAACAGCCCAGTTCATTTAGGGATAAGGTGCTGCCCTCAACATTCCCTCATATTTTTGGCAAATGCGCACAATTCAATGGGCTGGCTCTGGCCAGTAGAAGACAAATATGGTGGAAGATAAGTGAGTGGAATTTAGGTTCAGATGAATGAAATTGCAGAGTGAGAGGAGGAACTCAGAATAATTGTTATTATTACGTATCTATCGGTTAAAGGTTATAATCTATGCTAATGGTTGCCTCGAACATTTACATACAAACTGTAAGATCGGTGGCTTTCATACATATGACTAGACCTTTAACACAACGGAGGCTTAGGTATTACCCATAAAAGTAACTGAGGCCAATTACTGTACAGTATGCATAAATATAAGCATTCAAAGCAAATTAGCTAAGTTCAAGGTAATATTTTTTTTAAGGCAAAGTCATCTGGACAGAAAACACCTAGTTCAACTTAGGACTTGAGCTAAATTATTCATGAAAATAACAAATTGAACTCAAACATAATATTCTTAATAAATACTAGTAAAACCAAAAGGTAATAAACTCAAGAGAAAATATGAAAAGCAAACCCCTCATATATACATAAACTAAACGTGTTCCAACCTGACACGAAATCACTGTCCTAAAAAACGACTCCACAATATAGGAACTTTAAACATCCAGGTCAATCAGCCAACCTCAATGTTAAAGGAGAAACTGACCGAACTGAAGAGAGAAGTCATAACGGACTCTCAGATCATTCATCCATAGGAAAATTCCATCTCTCTCATCAGTCTCCTGATATCTTTGTGTTTGAGAGTATTGCTTTCCGATATCTTACTTATAAATTTTTCAAAGAATTTTAACTGAAAAAACGTGTCCTATTCCTCAAGAAAATAAGTCTAAATATTTCTGCAGCGTACACATTCTAAAAATTGACAGGCAATGACCTAAGATGATGTCGAATGAGATGATGAAAGTAATATTAATAAATGGTAAGTATAACTTGAAGTACATCACTCTAACCAGACAACCGATTAATTCTTTTTGAAAAGAATTATCCCATTCTCACGAAATAACTGCCTCTGTTTGTGTGTATACTTAGTTACTAAGCGTTAAGTCAAGTATTAAATATATGTCATTTCTATTCTAAGGTAGAGGATATAGTTATACACAATCCATATTTCTGGTTTCACCTAAAGTAAGGTCCTCTACTGACATAAGGCCATCTTAATTAATGTAAATTACTACTACTACTACTACAATCACCAAAGGTCATTACAAAAAAGAGAGACGAGAGTAGAGATGGCCTTTGGGTGATGACTGTTTGATTTACTGATATATCCCACAACCTTCGCAACATCACATTATAAGGTGAAGAAAACACTGGCTGGTTCAATAACTCCAGAAAAAAAAAAAGTTTGGGGATGATGCAGTCTTAAAGTGGGACCTGGAATTGATGCCTTTGGTGCACAATAGGAGGTGCAGCGTCACCACTACCCTCTTATTCCAACTAAAACATACGAGGGAAAGTTAAAAATGTTAAATAATGATGTATGCATTACCTCAAATGTCTTATGGATATATTCAAGTACAACTGCTAACTTGAACAAAATAAGCAAGTTTACTACTCGATGTAAAAATTATTTCTATATATATATATATATATATATATATATATATATATATATATATATATATATATATATATGAAATACTTTTTTTAATGAAACATCTTATCATTCTAACCAAATGAATTCTCAAAACACCAAACATTCATGATTGATTTATGTCTGATCTCCCATTATAATAAATCATTTTAGCTTACGTGTTCTCTATTAAAATTGTTCCAACATCTGTAAGTCGTATCTCAAATCATAAATCTCTCTGGGCTTGAGGATTTCCGTCCAACTAACCCTGACGAGCGTTAAATAAACAATAATAAGTCATTTTGATCATGACAGGTTAATTTGGATTATATCGTCCTCCAGCGTGGGCCTAAAGACCAAAGTCTTTGGAAATCAGCAGGGTTCCCTTGTAATCCTCTCAATGGGCCTCTTGCAGCCTTTAATTCAATGTCTCCTTTTTTCGTCTATGTATTTTGCATCTGATTCTCCTATCTTGTATTTCATTCATTAGAAATGCTTTCGTATAGATACTATAGATGATATGAAAATCACTTAAGTGGAGTTTACATGATCTAATTCAAAAGGTTCTTTTTTTGTAAAAATCAGTAGAATGAAATTCAACTCACCATACCCACTTTTGAAAACGCTTTGATAAATATCAAGGTTCATGGAATAAGTTTACAAAACCCTACTTTTATGGGCCAAGAAAATATGAAGCTAAATAAAAAATACTTCTTGACTGGGTGTAAATGTCATCCTCTTTTTCTTTACTCGACCATATTCAAGTTTCTCTTCAGGCCTGGGCAAGATATGGGGAGCAAGTGTGCTACTACATCAGCTATTGCATTATATTGAAAAATACAGTAGCACATATGTAGTGTAAAACAGCATACCCTGAATGCTGATAATATACAGATATATTCAGCAACACAACGGTTTGACCGTAACATTTAGGTAAATGGTGCAATTTGTGATTCAAAAGGTGAAACTCAAGAGATGAATTAGTTCTGGGAATATTAGGTAAAGACAATACTCTGTTTCTCCTAACAATATGGATGGATAGGTCTGCTGTACTAGATACTTGACTTGTCTAGTTTTTTTTTTTTTTATAAACGAATAATGTACACAAAAAAAAATACACCATCGTTCTTAAAACCTTCACCAACGAAGTTGAAAGGTTATATTTTATGCCGTTTGTGTGGTTGCTTGTGTTTCTGTGTTCTTGTTTGTGAAATGCTTCCTGGCAACAATTTTAATCGTAGAGTAATGAAACTTGCAGGAATTAACTGTTATGTAAAAAGCTGGAAACGATTAAATTTTTGAAGGTCAAGGTCAAGCAAAATGTCCATTTCACGTAATCAGCCATAAGTTTGGACATAGTTGTCAGTTGTCATAGATACTACAAACTTGGATCATACTTGAGTGTATGAAAATTCCCGCTAATTAATACCTGTTAACGCCAAAGGTCAAGGAAGAGCAAAAGGTCAATAAATAGCTGCCGCGGAGGAGGTCTGCGCTCTACTGAGCGCCCTTCTAGTTTTTACGTTTTTCCTGTTGCACGTCATAGCTCTCTCTCTCTCTCTCTCTCTCTCTCTCTCTCTCTCTCTCTCTCTCTCTCTCTCTCTCTTTAATAAAAAGCTGTACTTCTAAGGAAATGGTGGCTCTACCTACAAATATATTAAAATCATCCTTATAATGAAAATTTTGGCGCATTTGCTTTTACGAGATTGGTCATGAAAATGAATTTTCTCAACTCCCTTCCTCTTTGTCCTTCTCACCAATTTACTGCTTCCCCGTCTACTACTTTTCTTGATACTGTTTTCCAGGAGCTAGCTGCCATGACGCTCTTTTATTTCCTCATTTGGAATATGATCTTACCAACACCATCCAGTCATGAATATTTACAATTTGAAGAATATAGTTTTGGAATATATACTAATATATACTAATATAAGGAATTATTCGACTATCACACCATCCCAATCCCTGGTCCAAGGAAAATAAAAATGCATTTGAATCTTTTGATAGCTTCTCATAGTAATAGTAAAATCAACAAATACACCGATAAGGAGAGAAGACTAAAGGTTTTCAATTCGTACGTTAAACAAAAAAAAAAAAAGAAAAAAAAAATAATAATAAAGAACCCTACCAGACTAAAATCCCCCCATCACAATGAAAAGACAATCTATTTCTCAAAAGTTTTTCTTTAGATTTTTAGAATTCTTTGAAACATCATTTCAAAGACCCAACGTTCCCCGTTCATCCAATCAATATCATTTTGGACGTTCCCTCATGTCATATGACTCCTTTTCCATGCATTTATATATGATATTCTAGAGACATAAAGACACGGGGAGAGAGAGAGAGAGAGAGAGAGAGAGAGAGAGAGAGAGAGAGAGAGAGAGAGAGAGAGAGAGAGAGAGAGAGAGAAATTATTCAAAATATGCGGAAAAAATTAGATTCTTATTTCGTAACGAGTGAAACTGATCAAGGGACATCTTATTCATGCGGAAACCAACCAGCAAGCAATACGTCCGGGCTTCTATTCGAACTAAATTGGGAAACTTTGAGATCAGCCGTCTTTTGAAATTCAACGCCGATATTCCTGTTATAGTAATCATGTAGGATGTGTCTCCAAGACAAGCGGAGGCGGAACATTCTCACTAGAAGGAACTCTGGTGGTGTAATTTACAAATCTCAAGTTCCACTTCCTATATAAAGTCTACCATATCTTTTAAAATTTCATCAAATATTGTAATGGAACCGAAGGTCGATGCATAGGATTTTTTTTTAATATTATTTTTGGCTTAACATTCCAACTTACATTATAGTTCATGAAGGTTTAGACTTCCCTTACAAACAATAACAATAAAGAAAAACCCCACCTGCCACTTTTGTCATTTAAAATTCACTCGGCGTTTTTCGAACAGTCCTTGAAAAGCAATATTTTGTCGTTTCTCTTTATCTAATAAAGCTTTTCAAGCATAACTCATATAAATAAAATAATTTGAGAACAGATTTATAGTGACAAGAAGACTTACAAAACGACTTCGTTTTATATCAATCTTTGCTGCTTGAAAGAAATCTAAAACCACTGATCCATGTTCAAAGGAAAGCATCGTATCTTAAAAAGAAGAGAAAAGACCCCAAGTTGTGAATTTGTTATTCATGTTCTTTCTTCCTTGTGAATACGATTCCCAAAATTAGTAATAAATAAAATCATAAACATTATATTTTTTTTCTTATTTCTTATCATTCTTATGTCCCTATTTTCCTATGTTCCGATTTATTTCGCTTTCCAAATTTCCAGCAAGTCACCTTACTGTAATAAATCCAAATCAGATTTCTTTTAAGAAACTTTTAAAAAGATCCTTTCTGACTTCGATACTCCGCATAAAGCCATTTTTAGTATCATATAACTATATGATAACCATCCAAAACATCCAAGGTGAATACACCTTGCGTATCGCTTGAGGCATGACATCAAATTTGTGTACATACAGTATTTTACTTGCAAGGGATAAAATTGCAAGCCTCATGACCATTCCATTCTTTCTACTGAACTCCCTTCGTCTACTCATCTCTCCTTCACAACGATTCATACCCATAAAAACATTTTCCAATGTTCGCGAATTTATTCATAATGCAACACTATACAAACTGCATAATGCGCACAATAAAATCTATGGACGGGGATAAAAAAAGATATCTAAAATAAAATAGTGATATCTCTCAGCACGTTGACGAGATATTTTCAAAGCAAGGCAACAAATAAAGACTCATTCACCGAAGTAAATTACTTTAGGCTTTTCAAAACTGACGGCGCATAGCTGTTACACGAAGAAAGTTCTTTAGTTATGTAAAATGTGTTCCATAAAAATATCACTGTCTACGTACAGATATTTCACTAAAAATGCTGAAAGGATTATCCATCCCTTTCGATTACATTCAAGATAAAATCGCTAAGATTAACGTTGAAATCTCGGTGCTAATGAATAACAGAAAAATGGGGTGCGAGCCAGAGACATGAAAAGGCCAAAGTAAATGAATTTATCCTCCACAGTCAAACACGTGTTTCCTTACAGTCCGGACTAACAACAGTTCCAATTAGATTTTATTGCTATACAGTGTAATCCAAATCTCATAAGCTCTAAACAATCGTCTATTTTAAAAAACCATATAATCGAATATTATATTAACACAGATGTTTCTTAGGGATGAAGTCGGTTCTTTCAGGGAAACCAAATAAAAACGCATACCAAACAACGAAATGGTAAATGGAATTTTAAGTTCGACTGCATCTAAGAGACCGACCGTGGAAAGATTAACTCATTCGTGGTGCTATGAAATATTGCCAAAAAGAACAAAAAAAAAGAATGCAATCAATTATGTTTGTAGCTTTATTTTTGTAATTAACTTTTTTAATACATATATGAATAAATATGCATGAGAGAGTGGTTAAATTTTTCAAAGGTTAGTTAAACAATTTAAAAGCTTGTTCATTCTGAAAATATTTTGCTGGAGTTGTTGACTTTTTGCTACTCTTAATGGAGAGTGTGTATATATATATATATATATATATATATATATATATATATATATATATATATATATATACATACATATATATATATATATATATATATATATATATATATAGGTAGTAGGTTGGCCAGGGCACCAGTCACCCGTTGATACTACCACTAGAGAGTTACGGCATCTTTTGACTGGCCAGACAGTACTACATTGGATTCTTCTCTCTGGTTTCGGTTCATTTTATCTTTGACTACTCATAAACCGAACAGTCTGGCCTATTCTTTACATATTCTACTCTGTCCTCATACACCTGACAAGGGGTTACCGCACTATAATTTTTCAGTGGCCACTTTCCTCTTGCTAAGGGTAGAAGAGACTCTTTAGCTATGGTAAGCAGCTCTTCTATGAGATGGACACTCCAAAATCAAACCATTGTTCTCTAATCTTAGGTAGTGCCATAACCTCTGTACCATGGCCTTCCACTGTCTTGGGTTAGAGTTCTCTTGCTTGAGGGTGCACTCGGGCACACTATAATAATAATAATAATAATAATAATAATAATAACAATAGTAATAATAATACAGGTGTTAATTCAAATCGGCAAAAATCTAGTGGAGAGAAGCTGAAAACCATTTAGCAGTGACACTAACGTATGATGAACATGACCTTTGCTTTACATACAGCATGACAGTATGAACATGAAAAGGCGTTTTGATTAATAAAGTCGGTAACGAAGTAGCAGTAAACCCAGAGCACGAATTGTAAGCAAAGGTTTTTTCCCTCGCTCTACTTTTCTCTTTATATATTTTCGTCATCTGCAATTTGACTTCAGAAATAAATATTTAATTCTTATTGGCAAAAGTGGCAATGTTGTAATACCCAGACCTTGGATGATTTTGTTGTCCTTAATTAATATTTCAAGCAAAAAATTAAGAAGAAAAAATAAACAAGAAAAAAAATTAAGTTAACATTTCAATTAAGGTTTGTTTCATATGATTAATGGCCTTATTTTATAAGCTTATATGTGTATGTGTAAATGTGTAAGCATACTTCGTGTAACACGGATGAGTTGAAGAGAAAAGTGTTCTTTTTTTTAGGGTGAATTACCGAAAAGTTAAAATTATCTTTCAATTAATTAATTACTGAACGTGCAAACAACTGCTTAATTAGAGCATTTAGTTAGAGACGGAGTGCATACCTTGAATTAAAAATGTGATATTAACATTCTAATTGAGATCCGGCAACTGGTCCAGTGCTCTCTCATTAATCCTCTTAAAGAGATACTCGTGAAATATAAAAGTGACTATGAACTAGTGTAAAATAATCATATATACTCTCTCTTGTTAGTTTTTCCAAAAAAATATGAATTTCATCGAATAGCATAATCTATTTTATAATTCTATATATACCAAATACCCTTCAATCTCAATCATGAACTATCCATCCTTTTCCTAATATGAACCAAAAGTTTTTTTTCTGCAATTACAGCAGATTTTTATTGAATTCATATCACCTTCATCGATTTGCAAAGGGTAAGTGATGTCTTAATAAGAGCCCGTTATCTAAGGTACGAAGGTTTTGGTTACATTGGTAAGCATCGATTTACAGGTACTTTATTCATTTCATAAAAACTCTTTTTAGATTGTATTTATAATTTGCGTCTGTATACCTCAGTGCTGAGAGCTTTGAGGCCTTTCTGCCTCCAGGTGCAATTGTGGAAAACCCCTGCAGTTACATTGAAGTAAACGTTAAGTGGTTGCAGGCAAAGATGGAAAAAAGTGGGCACTGGAGTAGGGTAGAAGAATATAAAGCAAATCCAGCTAAGGGCCGAAATAATGTTAAGACTTTTAAGTAACATTTACAGTGCAAAGAATGAGATGTACTGACGGAACTTGCCCCTTTTGGGACTTTGTTTTAGTATCATGTAACAAACATTTATTTAATCAAACTCATATCTGAATAAAAATTAAGATAAGAGCAAACTGCATTTACAGCAGAAATGCTTTTCAGTAGTATTTTTCCACATTTCATTCAACTATTTCTCCATGGCCCTCTTTTTCTTTTTCATATGTAAACTCATGCAGAAAATGTAGTCTCCTCAATTAGGGAGATAGAACAGATAGGTCAAGAGCACGCAAGACCGACTGCTTTGTCCCAGTTTTCCTTTTCTTTGCGAGGCTTTCCCATTTAGAAACTTCCCTTCGCTTCTCGGAAAAAAAAAGCACGAGACTAAATACTGTACCAACCGTGTGTCACACGATCGTACATAGTTCATTTGGTGTATATATTGCTTGTATCTTCGCTCTCCCCTCGCACTAAAAAGAACCTGAAAAAACATGTCTGTTTTTCTCAGTGGTAACGGTGTCAATTTTAAACATGAAAATTCTTGTTGCCTTGAGCTTTTGTATATAAAGGAGAGTGTTCTATAATAAACTCACACAGTTGCTTTCATACTGCCTTTGAGTCACAACCTTTTCCTACCCTGTAACAATACCCTTTGCTGGACAGAAGAATATGCAGGCGCTAACTTGACCTTCATCTTTTCAAAACTATTACGAAATAAAACCTTTAAAATTTCTTAAAATAAGAGACAGAAGAGATGTTAATTCAAACTTTCTTCACTTGTATATTGCCATATGGGATTGGACATAGTGCTGCATATTACCTAGTTATTATTGAAATGCCAGACTTGTATGTAGAATTCTTCTTCCATCTTCTTTTTAATAATCATTAGTTATATATAGATTTATATATTTAGTCGTCACGTTAGTCATGAAGAGGAATTGAATATGCAATGGGGCAGAGGAGGACCTTCAGCGCCAAGTGACAACTGGCAGAAAACCTCAACAGTTGCACTACAAAGTAAAAGCTAAGATGCAACAGAGGTAGCCGGACCGGAGGTATTGTAGCAGACAACAAATTTTAGAGCAGCCAATGGTCGAAAGGACGCTGCAAAGACCCTTAAGTAATGCCTACACTGATAGCACTCCCAACCCGTAAAGAGAATTAAATACCCATAATTTAAACAAATGGCAGCATATAATTTCAATAGGTTTCGAAATTATTTTTTAAAATTTTCTAAGACTAAAGTAGATGTTTTTTGGCGCATAAATAAGAGTTGTTACGCATCATAAATCTTGTGCTAGGACATTATGGTGCATAAAGTCAGATTAATCCAAGCACGTAGTCATTTATATCAATGTTACCATTAAAATAAGCTACACTAATATACGTCCGTTTTATGACTGGAATAATACTTCATAACCCGCCACAGCATCAAAGCCTCAATTTCCTTCATTGCTCGTTCACCAGACAGACCTATTCAGCACGAATAACTTGAATAGCCAAAAAGGATTCAAAGCTGATGTATCATAACACTCGCCAGCTCAATTCATTAACATACAGTGACTTTCAAGAAGCACATTTTCCAAATACATCAGCCGAGTATTTCTCTATCTAAAAATTACTGTATTCCCTTTTTTTTCTTTAATTTCTAACTAAAAATTAACTGAATATTCAAAACTGCGCTAATAGAAAAATAAGATTACTCCAATAAAAAGAAATATTAAAAGGAATTTATATTTTCGCAACAGCATCAAATGACCTTCAGTAAACAAAATGAAAGTAAATAATGCAGTGAACATGAATATAAGAACCTCCTTCGAAATAGGAAAACATGTACCTCCGTCAACGGTTTTCAATTAGGCTAGGTGGTCCACAAAGTTAGTCGCAACCCTTTCATAGAAGTTTGTGCTGACTTTCACCTCCTATCCGCTGACATTGAAATATCAACACTAACTTTGACTTCCAACCCTTCGAATCTCAAATATCTCTCTCTCTCTCTCTCTCTCTCTCTCTCTCTCTCTCTCTCTCTCTCTCTCTCTCTCTCTCTCTCTCTCTCTCTCGTTTCAAATACCCCATCCGCCCAGATATTTATCTATTTCATCACACTATTAAGACATGAAAATGAATCGTTCTCTAAGACAGGAAGAACACAGAAACAGTATTAAATTGTCAACATCATTTACAACATTTGCGAACGACAATGGCAACTTACATATATGCCCACTTCTTTTCATACCCTCCTGCTTTCTCTCATCTCTCCCTTCCCCGATAGATTTAAAAGTCTAGGGGAATGCCTTACATGCTGAATTCTATTGCATCCTTCGACTCGTTTCATTGCCCAATAACTGATCAGGTGATGGAGATGGTTTAATTCACTATACTGACGTTACGTTATTATCTTTTTTTTCTAAAGAATATAGTAATATTAAAGTTTTATTCATAGAAGGTTTATATATTTTCTATCTCCTTCACAGAACAAGTGATTCTAGAATGCTTATTCGCTTACACCTAGATTTCAATTAGTCCTTATATAATAATCTTGGGTAACATTAAGAGAGCACAGTGATTCCAATGTTCCGACCACATAAAATTGAAAGCTGAAGGAAGTCTAGCGCAGTTATTATTTTTGTTCTTAACCAAAAACAAATTTCTCGCTTTAACATCCCGTGTATGGTGTAATGGGTGGAGGTCCCAAAATGAAGAACCAGGGGATTTTTAATTCAAGGATTTTTCTTTTCTTTCAAGTCTTTGCTGTAATAGCAGCCAGAAATTCTGCTCTGAGTATTTAGAGATGAGGGACACTAACCAATCAAACACACATACGTAAAAACATACACACATACACCCAAAGAGTGAGGCAAACACGAAAATGGGCAATGTCTTCGTTGAAGAAAAGAAGCTGGAACGGATGTAGAGGAAAGGGAAATTTTCTAGCATCTTTTATGATCTCGAAAACATACTTTGTAACAAGTAGCAAACATGTAAATATATTATTTTATTTGCATATAGTAAAAGTTGTTAAAAACTTAAATTCTGTCAGCAGTTTAGATTTATTTGTGATACTAGTTTATTTTTGGCTATTTGGGCCAAAGTATGGCAACAGGAAGTTAAAAGATACCATTACACAGTCTCCAGTGCAACAGGAAGCAATAGTTTTATATATATATACATACATATATATATATATATATATATATATATATATATATATATATATATATATATATATATATATAGATTGACGCAAAGGTGTATATTCACGGGATTGAATAAATGCTGAGTAGAATTATTTGAATATATAATAAGCTTGTTTTTCAGTCCAATCGACAAATCATGTGTGTATAATATGAACAGTATTTTTCTTTTTTTTAAATAGTTTATTTTGCTACTTTCTGGAATTACGATCATCATCTTTTTATCTACTTCTTCCTTGACATTTATCCCCAGGATGATTTTTTTCTGACATTAATATGTGCTTTATCCTACCATTGTCCGAATACCTTAACTCATTTAAGCTGACATAAACGAAATCTAGTTCTTCGTCGAGATATAATGGACTACAGTTTCGAGAAGCCCTACTGATTAGCCTCGACAACATTCCTATCTAAATAGAATTTTGAAGTGTATACACGCATTAGTCTAATTAGCTTTCGAATCTTAAGGCGAAAGAAGCGAGAGAAGGGTGGAAGGGTGGATAGGAGAGAGGGAGAGCGGGGAGAGGAATCATTCAAGTAATAAAATCCAAACAACGAATTTCGAAATGTTAATTAGCAATTGTTCTGTCGCTGCATTTTTCCATTCATGCAATTTAAAACTGCATTTTTATGCTTTAATGAAATTAGTAGGTCAAGGGTTATCCAAATTGAGAGAGAGAGAGAGAGAGAGAGAGAGAGAGAGAGAGAGAGAGAGAGAGAATATGGTCTTACTTCAGTGAATAATACAGTATGAAATGATTACAGATATCAACATAATTACTAAGAGAATGGAAACAGAAGTAGGTTCAACAATTCAAAATAAGACAGAAAGATATCTATCTCGGTAGTTAACCATTGCTAATTTCAGGATAAAGAAAACGAGTCAACAGCATCAGCAAGGTGATTAACAGTTGTATGGTCTTAGGTTATTTTTGTTATAGTTCCCTTGCATTGTTGGCCAGACACAGGTTCTATGCAATACTGCAGTCCGTTCAGAGGGAACCTTTTATGGAAGGATTTCAGGATTCCTGGTTTGGATCCCTGAACAGTAATCAAGAGCTCAATTCAGACCTTCCAAACATTGTAATTTTCAGATCTCATACGCTAGAGAGCTCTATTGTACTTGGTTCTTACTTTAAGCTTTGGTAACATTCTCGAAAAAATCAAAAGAGCCAGATCGGGGTATCGATGAATTAAAAAAAATGTAGTAAACAATGACCATTTACACCTTATAAAATGAGTAAACAGTTAGGACCATCGTTATTCATACCTTAAAATTAATAGTCAGAGTATAGGCCACAAATAACAGATTAAGATGGCTATATCTTTGTTTTTCCCTTGTTATCGACGCAACCTCTTGATCCTTCCAGGAAACCCTTCTCCCAAAGGATATTTTCTACCAATACAGGAATGGTGACAGAAAACACATGATATACTACCCCCATTCGCCTAATGTAATTATCCTAAATAGCCAAAGTGACATTTTGAATGCATCTCTTTTTATCACTTATGGATAAGAGTTCTTCTGCAAATCACGAATTCGAATAAAAAAAAAGGGAAAAACTTTTCTTTCCCAGCGGGATTCACACGAAAGCAGGGTAGTAAAATGTAATAGCGAACATATGTTCGAATACCACCTTAAGAAAATCTTTTTAAAATTCTTTGCCCTTTCAGATAGAAGGCTTGAGAAAGTAAGAGAATCCAAAAATAATCGAGAATTCAAGAAATGCTGCTTTACTAACCACCAACTGCCTCATTCACTCAGTCAACACTGGTTTCGCGGAAACGTGCTTTTATTGCCCTTTCCTCTTCCTAATGAGGTGAAAAGGCAAAGATAAACAATAGAGTCGTCAAAAAACCACACGAACAAATACACAATGGAAATTATAATGTGTTACAATGAGGGAAATTAACTTTCAAGATTTTAAAAGATGTATCCTCTCCCTCTCCTATTCTCCAGAAGGAATATAATAAGGGTACGATTTTTCGCTAATTATGAATATCCATTTTATACAAGCTCACAGGAAGCCTCAAGTATTCATCTAAATATTCACACTTTTTAAATCTACCACGAAAATTACCATCTCTCTCTCTCTCTCTCTCTCTCTCTCTCTCTCTCTCTCTCTCTCTCTCTCTCTCTCTCTCTCTCTCTCATATGCATTTGCGATACATAGGAATGTAAGTTCTAAATGCCAGGGCTCAAATAAAGATGCAGGAAAATGAACATCGTCTGTATTAGCTACATTTCAAAGAATTCTTGACAAATATTGAATGGAATCATCACTGTCACCTGATCAAATATTCAACAGACAAAACGAAGACAGACTTAATTCCAATCTCTGGAAATAATAGGTTTAACGAATATCTTTCATCAGCCTTTGGAAAGCTGTAGGTCATTACCGTTAACAATATTCATATGCAAATATTGAATGTTTATTTATGCAAGTTATTGTGCTTATTTTTGGAATCGAGAGAATGAACAGGAGTTAAACTACTCTCATTCATATTAGAGTTGAGTTTCTTTTACATAAATAGATTTTCTTTTAGATAAATAACTCATCATTAACTCAAATTCTCGTAGCTGTTAGCGCTATAGAATTCCTTTTTTCAATGCACAAATAATAAATTTTGGACTTTCACTATGCCGCTTGAGTATGTGAACATTTTTTCTTTAATAATTTCAGGGTCTGTTCGGGAGACAGAAAAAGACCTGGAGTTTTGCATATATATTATCGTTAAGGTAAATCTCTCTCCCTCTCTTCCATGTCACAAAATCATCTTTAACAATGTACATGAAACCCTACCAATAATATATTAATATTCAGTGAACTTTTTCTCAAGGCCTACAACAAAGTATCACAAATAATGAAAATTATGATCTTTAAACTAAAGTAATAAGATGTAAAAATAAAATAGCCTTTTATTTTGGACAAAGTACCAGTCTACTACGAAGGAGATATGGATAGATATAAGCATAAAAGAATTTCATTCCAGGAAACCGACAGCATATTTCAAAGACGCACGAAAGAACTTCAAGACAGTCTCTCTTTCAGCCACTGGCAAACAAGGAGGAAAATAAGGCCAAATTTGCACATGTAAACTCATAATGAGGAAAATTCTCAGCGAAAATATTCGTCTAATCAAGCGCTGCATAATCCTAGATAGTGGAAAGGGAAATGTTTAAATTACGCCACTTCACAGGATCAATTGTTTCAAATTGGGGGCCGCAGGAGAGGGATCTGAAACCTTCAAAGGATTTTTTGGTGCATTTCGATAAGTATCTTTTGTGATTAGGGAGTTCGCGATTTCGCTTTCTTTGATGTATCACTTGAAATGCATTTCAGAGAAAACGTGAATTCCTCTTTTCATCATACGAAAGATCGTATATTTATTTCAACCCTTACATTGAAATTTCCACATTATGAACACAAGCAATATTAAGGCCAGTTTAAACTTTGACGTCGTAACTTAGATTAAAATCAATAATATCTAAAATTTATTTTGTGTGGAAACAGTTCCGAACATCATATAAAACATAAAGTCTTATTTTAACTGTGAATCACCTTTTTGAATTTACATTATAATTATGTGAACCAATCAAATTCTTCGCTTTGCATTGCAAGCGGGGTGTGGCCGTTGGCATTCCATCTTGGGCCTTGGCGTCTGAGGTTTCGATAACCTAAGACGAATGAACTTATTTTTTTTTAATCGGGATCTTAAATATTCTTAAGCTCCCCAACACTAACCCAACTTGTCCATTTCTTGGCATGGATCGTTTCTGACCGATGTCGTTCAGAGAAATTAATGGCACATTTTATTCCTGCCAACTTTTGATCTAAGGAAGACCTGTATGTTAGTCTTCTTCTTCTTCTGGTAGTTAGTTCAACTTCATTCTCTCTTTTTTTTTTTGGTAGTAGGTTGGCCAGGGCACCAGCCACCCGTTGAGAGTTATGGGCTCCCTTGACTGGCCAGACAGTACTACATAGGACCCTTCTCTCTGGTTACGGTTCTTTCTCTTTGTCTACACAGACACCGAATAGTCTGGCCTATTCTTTACAGATTCTCCTCTGTCCTCATACACCTGACAACACTGTGATTGCCAAACAATTTTTCTTCACCCAAGGGGTTAACTACTGCTCTTTAATTGTTCAGAGGCTACTTTCCTCTTGGTAAGGGTAGAAGAGACTCTTCAGCTATGGTATGCAGCTCTTCTAGGAGAAGGACACTCCAAAATCGAACCATTGTTCTCTAGTCTTGGGTAGTGTCACAGCCTCTGTACCATGGTCTTCCACTGTCTTGGGTTAGAGTTCTCTCGCTTGAGGGTACACTAGGGCACACTGTTCTACCTAGTTTCTCTTCCTGTTGTTTTGTTAACATTTTCATTGTTTATATAGGAAATATTTGTTTTAATGTTGTTACTATTAAAATATTTTATTTTTCCTTATTTCCTTTCCTCACTGGGCTATTTTCCCAGTTGGGGCCCCTGGGCTTATAGCATCCTGCTTTTCCAACTAGGGTTGTAGCTTAGCATTTAATAATAATAATAAGCCTTCGGTGTAAGTAAATATGCTGTCGGCCTAATCCATAACTCTGCTGACCTTTGATGGTGATGCAGATCCTTTTGGCAACAACCTTAAGTTGAGCCCACATCCCGACGTTTGTTTTAGTCAGTAGCCCATAAACAAGAGTTGTGTGTTCATTAAATAAGCCGTAAAACAACACGGCGTAGGCCCACGCAAATCATTTTGAGGACAGCAAAACGTAGGCCTATATCTTCTATCCTTTTGGATAGGATACAATTCCAATTAGTTTATGTAATTCATTCCGTCGTAATAAAAACGAAGGAAATTTGAGGGCCTTTTTCTCTAGGTCATTTATCTACTTTTTATTTGTAAAATTTATCTTTCATTGGATCTCATCATTTTACATTATTATTATTATTATTATTATTTGCTCAGCAACAACCGTTGGAAAAGCAGGATGCTATAAGCTCAGGGTGTCCAACTGGGAAAATAGCCCAGTGAGGAAAGGAAGCAAGAAAAAATTAAATATCTTAAGAACAGTAACAACAGCCAAAAATATTTCCTGTATAAACTACAAAAAAACTAACAAAACAAGAGGAAAAGAAATGAGATACAATAGTGTGCCAAAGTGTACTCTAACCCAAGACAGTGGAAGACCATGGTACAGCGGCTATGGCTCTACACAAGACTACAAACGATGGTTTGATTTTGGAGTGTCCTCCTAGAAGAGCGGCTCACCATAGCTAAATAGCCTCTTCTACCCTTACCTAGTAGAAAGTGGCTACTGAGCAATGACAGTGCTGTAACCCCTTGGGTGAAGAAGAATTGTTGGGTAGTCTCAGTGCTGTCAGGTGTATGAGAACAGAGGAGAATCTGTAAAGAATAGGCCAGACTATTCGGTGTATGTGTAGGCAAAGGGAAAATGAACCGTGACCAGAGAGAAGGATCCAATGTAATACTGTCTGACCAGTCAAAGGACCCCATAACTCTCTAGCGGTAGTATCTCAACGGGTGGCTGGTGCCTTGGCCAACCTACTACCTACCTCCTACATTCTCGTGAATATCTGCCAAGTTAATGGGGAATCCTTCAATCTTTTCTCCTGTAGGCCTATCTAATGATATTTTTATCATAATAACGACTGAGGCTTTCATATTATGGTGTTCATTTTTCATGCCAATTGGTCTGGTTTCAGAGAAATTTCTTTACTAGTAATATCATCTGAACATAGTAGTATGTAGATATTTTTCGGCATTTCCTCCCCTGATTTACACTTGCAATGCGTTTGAAGTCTTGTGGTTTTTATCAGCAGAATTCGTCCAGACGCAAATTCCATTTATTCTATGATCAATACAGTGAATATTTACGCAATCAAGCAAGCTGAAGCGACTGTTTTGGGCATTGAATCCTTCGGAACCACAAATAACCTTCGGCCAAAGAAATCGATCCAAAAGAAAGCGTCGATAGTACGTAATGACTAACACCTTTATTTATGAAGTATTGATCAAGAAAGGTAGGCAATATTCCTATAAGGCTGTTAACCGATTGGGCAAACAAGTCAATTTAAGTCCACTAGGCTTGATTGATAACGCTACTTTCGCATTACGGAGAGAAAGATTAATGGGAATTTTCATCTGTAAATGGATGGAATTGAAAATCGCTTGTATTCCTACGTATTTTAAGTTCCCTTGATTGGTAAAACGGTTTTTCATTCACAAGGGAAAATATTGAACGGCATTCATTTCTATGACCTTACCAGCAAATATGGATTTTGAGATCTGTAATAACCTCATAAATCATTGGTATCCTGAATAATGGGAAGGATACTTTAGGATTTGTATGGCGTGAATTTTTCAAAGCTTCAAAAATATCATAATGGTGCCGTATGAGAAATTTTGTCAATTTTGTTATGGAAATGCATACTAAATGTAATTCTATATGCGTTGCGGGACAGAAGGATAAAACGTCTAATCTATCGAAAAATTAAAGATTAAAGTTCTCTCTGATAAAAGAGTAAAGAAAACATCGAATAACAAAAATGGAAGAGAAATGTCAAACAAATGTACTGACTCATTTGTATATAGGAAATTAAACAGGTATTGCCTCTCTATCTCTTCTTGAAGTCGTTTGAAAAAGAAAAGAGGGGAAACAAAATGTCAGCAAGAATAAAAGGATACCGGAAAGATAGAGCAAGATTTCAATTCGGGTCTTGAAAGAACAGAATCGCTTGATTCTTATAAGTATTTGGAAATAACCCTTAAGAATTATGGTATAATGAGAGAAGAAGTTAGTTGCAGAGCGGGTAAGCAAGGAAGGTAGATGGTTGTCAATATTAAATTGGGAAGAGACTTCGAATATTCATGGAGCAAAACGTGGAAATGTATGTCCTGCTCTACGGAAGTGATGCATGGACTACAGTATGTATATATATATATATATATATATATATATGTGTGTGTGTGTGTGTGTGTGTGTGTGTTTTCTATATTAGTAAGTGCAGGAATTTTACAAAGTCTGATCTTGAGAACCTAGTCGCCTCTCCCCGCCCACCTCATGCAAAAATGACAAATATATTCATTAATGTCATTACATTTTAATTGTAACCTTAAGCAAGAGTATATTTTATTGCTGGATTTCATCTATACTTAGATCATTTTATAACTTGATGGAATCAACATAACAATAATAATAATAATAATAATAATAATAATAATAATAATAATAATAATAATAATAATAATAATAATAATAATAATAATAATATTTCACTAGAATTATTTGGTAAATTCGTAAAATTTTATGGTGGAGAATCGTGCTTTTGAACTTTTAAAATTATCCATTCGGTGAAAGCTTTATTCTAAATTGTGGTCATTAATTATCACACAGCCATAGGTGATCATCCAAATAATGGATCTATTTACGAATATATGACATTTCTTCCGATTTTTCATCTCGATATAAAATTCTCTCTCTCTCTCTCTCTCTCTCTCTCTCTCTCTCTCTCTCTCCAGTGGTTAGGCATTCTTTAGAAAATTTTATTGAAATGAAATGATTTCTTTATTCAATCAATGGACTACAAAAAGAAATCAGTAAAAATATTCAATGTATTATCATATGAACCATGTTATCATCCATTCTTCTGATTTTCCCTATTGCTTGCAGCTTCCTCTTATCCTTTAATCTATTCATTTAACCACAACATTTATACAACGGGGATATGAAGTTATAAACTGCTTGCTAGAACAAAAGATTTGGTCATGCATGCGCTATCTCTAATTTCATAAGCGACAAACTATGCATGTTTAGGAAGTATGAAACGTTACGATTATACACACGCGCGCGCGCGCGCTCGCGTATTTGTAGTCTTACTCTTAATACAATTAAAATTACGCAACTGCTTTACATATTTTCACACGTCCAAGATTAAAGTACGTTATATATGTCGCATAATTTTCTGCCTACAACATTTCATAAAATTATGCACAAATGATCAGCGGAATATTCCTCTTCTTTGAGACCAATTTCTTACTATCCTATAAGAGAAAGACGTTATTCATTATTGTGACGTGAGAAGTCGTGCCTGGCCTGGGAAAGCTAATGACATCATGATAACTTTTAGGCTCGAACTTTTCCCTTCCCTCCAACTCTTGAGGAAAAGGAAAGGAAATCTAGACTTCAGGATAAAAAGCTGAATGATTTCTTCCGAAGATTCTCAAGAAAACGAAAATAAAAGGATTGTATGATGCATTGCCGGAATTGATGTAGAATATGGATGAGAAACGAAAATCGGTAACAAAAAGAAAAAGTTTGATGATACAGTAAGAAGAGACAAAGCTTGTGTTTTCTTTACATGAAAGCTGAAAATGCACTTTGCTTAGAACATTGCGGTAAGAAAGTGTGATTATATTCAGAAGCATGGTAACTCCGATCTAATTAAGGCCAAGATGAGAAGAACTTCCAGTCGTTAACAAAAAGAGCAAATGATTATTTCTAAGAGTCAATTGCCTCAAAGTTGATGCTGGAAAGCGGTGGAAAGGTTTTTGCTGGGAAAATCAAGATCCCGACAAGCCAATAGAATATATATATATATATATATATACAAGCCAATAGATATATATATATATATATATATATATATATTATATATATATTTATATATATATATGTATTTATGTGTATATATATACATATGAAATTTATATATATACACATATATAAAATTCATACATATATACATACATACATATATATATATATATATATATGTGTGTGTGTGTGTGTGTGTGTGTGTTATATATATGAGAGTCTCTGAAAGTTTTATTCTAAATATTTATATCTAATTTAGTCTACATATTCACGGCTATGTTCATTGAAAATGCATTGAGACGACAAATAAAGAGTTATGGACGAACCTCTAAGAGAAAGGTAATGATTATACATACTTAGGACAGACAGTAAGTTTTCCCCGGACATTAGACCGAAATTAAAAGAAGGATAAGCTCGGAATGGAGATCATTTGGTAAACAAATCGAGATTATGAAAAGTAAAATGCCACTTTCTCTAAAAAGAATAGTA
>NC_090746.1:102571998-102584498 GCF_036898095.1 Palaemon carinicauda | reverse complement strand
AGAGAGAGAGAGAGAGAGAGAGAGAGAGAGAGAGAGAGAGAATACCTAGTTCATCCAATACAGGATACGTAGGACATATTTTTCTTGTGGTCTTCTAATAGGATTAAAGAATCGTCAAATTCCATTAAAACCTGTTAGGATTCCTTGACCCCTGGGGGTAGAGAGAGAGAGAGAGAGAGAGAGAGAGAGAGAGAGAGAGAGAGAGAGAGAGAGTATACCTAGTCCATCCAATATACGTAGGACACATTATTCTTGTGGTCCACTAACAAGATTAAGGAATCTTCTCATTCCATTAAAACTTGTTAGGAATCCTTGACCTATGAGAGAGAGAGAGAGAGAGAGAGAGAGAGAGAGAGAGAGAGAGAGAGAAACAAGGACGAAGGAGTGGAATAATGTTGTAACAAATCAGAATTTTTCATATTGCAATACCGATTGTTGCAGAGCAGGAGATATTTTCAACATAATTCTATTTCTACATATTTGCTGCAAAAGTTCTTACTCTCATTTTTATGAAGGATTTGACTACAAATCAATTAAAATATCTAAAGACTACTATTTTGTTTATTTCTTATTTTATTTTTTTTTGGTGAAAATTTGAATCAGGGTTGTTTAAAAGACTATTGAATTGGTCGCGTCTTATATAAGCTGGAAAGCCCTAAAAAAATCTTAGTATGTAATTTACTCCAACATCAAAAAAAAAAAAAAAAAAAAAAAAAAAAAAAAAAAACACGGGAAGTTTACTAATTATTTTTGTTTCCTAAAACAAGTGTTCATGCATATGTAAAGTAGATACACACATGCATGCATATATATATATATATATATATATATATATATATATATATATATATATATATATATATATATATATATATGTCCAAAGCCTTGTATGAAAAATGTAGATGTGTATGTGTTTTATACAATGAGATCAATGACCTTTTAAAGAGTACTATGACTCATAAATTGTTGTATGAGATAATTGAACAAGTGTTATAAGTGACGTGTCATAAGTCTGATAGGTGACGTGCCATAAGTCTGATAGGTAACGTGTCATCAGTGTGATAAGTGATGTGTCATAAGCCGTATGGTAAGAGTATATTTCCATTACAGTGGAAATTTCCACACATTCTAGAAGTTTCAGCATATTGACAGAGGAACATTACATTACTTGCTCAATTAATCTCTCCCAAGAACAATATGGTACTTGCCTGAAGAGTATCTCGCTGTGCAAAGTGTATTCATGAACCTTTTGTAATTAAGTAAAAAACTTATGTTCCAATGTCTCATTATCCGTCGACATGGGACATAATTAGTGCAGGTGAAAGAATATTTTTGTTTGTGTATAGTGTGTGCGAAGTTGTACTTTAAGCAGGTAAAATACAAAGTTCAAGATGCCTGGGTATATGAGGTTTAACACAGGAGAGACTGCTGCTGCAGGAGATGAAAACGAAGGAGCAGTTAGTTATAGTGATGTCGATGAAGAATATAAATGAGAACAACGAACACAAAACTTACAAAATAGGTTAGATAACTTAGCCGAGTTAATAAACAGATTATTAGTTGAACGACAGAGAAGCAGCGCGCAGCCACAGCATCTCTAACGTACATAAACGAAGTTCAAACGCACACGAGTGAAAGCACACATGTACAGCCGAATGAAGATAGTAAAAAAAATCCTAGTTCGACAATTGACAGAACTCCAGGCAAGTATAAGGCTTTTTGACGATCAACGACCTAATATAGGGTTTCAATCAAATGAAGTGTTTTTGAGAGACTTTGATGTAGTCACATATGGGTGGTCAGAAAGAGAAAAAGCAATACAAGTAATTAGACTGCTCAAAGATGCTCCGGCAATGGAAGTAATGTGTTGGCCACAAGGCAGTTTAAGATGTTATATTGAAATGAAAAGTTGATATGAAAGAAAACTATCAACCAAAAAATTAGAGATGGTGAGTCGGTTCAGAGTTTTGCAACGCATATTTTTCGAAATTGTGATTAATTTGTTACACTAAGTGCCAATTTCTCAGATGGTGATAAAAAAGCAATTACCCACAAATATATTTGCAGATTAGTAAACCGTATCTATGTGGTTATTTTTTTGCTGTCAAGTGTTAGTTAGCAGATGTAGTGATGTCGATACACAACATTCTACATAGTTTGGCATTAGAAAAAATAACGGCAAATAACTGCTCAGATTCCAGAAAGGTGGCAGCCATAAAAACATATGCAATAAGCGGCAGTCACAAAACCCCAAACCGGGGAAGGGGAGAATGAAGTCAGCAGGTGAGAAGAGTCTTCCGACGTTGGCAGTGTGGGGGAGAGGGACACCAACGAGTTATGCTTGTCAAGCCTAGGGTCATCTATCTCGAAAGTGCCTAACAAAAAATGCCGAGAGCCGGTAAGCTATGGCACACGCACACCCCCTCCCTTCCAATAACTGAGGAAAAGGAGGCAGAGGAAAGGGGAGACGAGGGAGATTGACGCCCTCACCCCCTCATGACAGCAGAAGTAGCAGTCGAAGTGGTGACCACAATGGACCGGGGACCAATGGGCATGCATGCACTGGCACCTCCCTCGGTACCCACAACCTCACCCCTGCAGCACTAGAGACAGAAGCAGGGGGTGATGGTATTGCAAGCAAGGTTGTTAGCCTGTGTCGGGATCCTAATTGGCGGCTTGGAATTTTAGCAGTCAGGATTGACCTACCAGATAAGTCCATTTGAGCGATGATCGATACAGGAGCCAGCATTTTGCTTCTTTATCAAGGAAGATCCTCAAAACCACCACAGTCAGCGGCACCCAGCATCCTAGAAACACCTACAAGAAATAAACTACAGGCAAGGCATACAACAACTGTCAAATTTATGGTGGGATCTTTGAATTTCACATGCTTTATTTCTCTTGCCTACCTTGGGGATTCCATGAATCGATGCTTTACTTGGTATTAACTTCATTATAAACAATAAACTATTGCAGGGAAAAACAGAGAAACAGTAATGGCAGGAGGGTGCATTTTGCCGACAGAAAGTCATGAAAGAGTAAGGGCTTGTGTGGGAAAGGAGAGCCAAGTAAGGTGACAGCAGTACTTGAAAAATGAGAAGTATTGTCACCCCATACGCTCATGAACATATCAGTTACTCCGTCTCAGCCTCTACAGGAGAGAACTAAGGTCATTGTTAAACCCCATGAAAAGTGGGCACACGTAGTCTTAGAGGGCTTCTTAGAAATAAGAGAGAACAAAGTGGATATTACAATGGTTGATTTGACAAATAAAAGAGTTAGGTTAGGAAGTGATTCTATGTGTAAATTGGAGTGAAATTACTAATAAGGAGATCTTGGGAGCCGCGACTCAAGCCCTCACAGATGAACGCATTAGAACTTGATTAGTCACGCGGGAAGACTATATCGGCCAGAATATCAACCTATAGTAGGTAACATTGTTAATAATTATCCCGATGTAATTTCGATTGAAGACGAGTCACCCAAGAGGGCTGATCGATTTCCCTTTAGCACTGAAACAGGGCAGGCGGTGCTGAACAGGTCAAGGCATTATAAGGTACCCATTCATTTCCCAGAAGAAATAGAAAGAGAAATTGGTAAATCAAGTGAACAAGGGATTATCGAGAAGAGCGAATCCCCCTGGGCTTCTCCAATTGTAGCAGTTAGGAAAAAGGATGGCTCAGTAAGATTGTGTGTTGAATATAGAATAGAAAGTTGAATGCAGTCATTAATTATAATGCATTTCCATTGACCTCGATCAAAGAACTACTCGTGAAGGTATGGGATAGTGAATATCTTACAACTATACTTTTAAAATCTGGATACTATCAAATACCCATTAAGGAAGACAGTAAATGCAAGACGGCATTTATAGCCAACGATCAACTGTTTCAGTATAATTTTCTTCCTTTCGGGGTTAAAATTGCTCCCAGTTATTTTTCTAGAATAATGATGGCAGTGTTGTATCTCTTAATTAGCCACAATGTTCTTGTTTTTCTAGACGATATCATAATTACAGGGAAAACAGAATATCATAATAACAATATACGCAAAGTTTTGGAAGCATTGTGCCGTAATGGTATGAAAATAAATTTATAAAAGTACAAATTTTTCTGTAAACAGGTCGAATTTTTAGGTCATATAATAACCCCAGAAGGTATTCAACCCTGCCCCAGTAAAGTAGAAGGTATTAGAGATTTCCCCAGGGACCCGTACACCTAAGGAAGTAGCTCGATTCCTTGGTCTCGTGGAGTATTATTGTAAATTTATAAGAGGTTTTGGAGAGATAGCGAGACCTTTAGTAATAAATTGGGGAGTGAGAGAGGAAAGGGACTTTAACTATTTGAAAGCTGCCTTAACTAGCGATGAGTTACTCACAATTCCTAAATTTGATCGCCAGTTTTTAGTGACAACCAAGGAGGTTGGGACATAAAATAAGTCTGTTTGGGGCAGAAAAGAGACGAATGGATAGAAAGAATGTGAGCAGTGATTGAAGGGGCGTCAGATAGTAACCAATCATTTCTGAATGTGCCTCGTGAGAATTTTTTTGTAGAGAATATCCACGTTTCTGATGCATAAGTTAATAACGGTAGGTCCACCTGATTAAATAATTTTCTTTTTGGAGAGAGTGGCATTTTACATTTCATAACTTCCTTTTGCTTTTCAATAGCTCTCCAATCCATGCATATCCTTCTTTTAATTCTGGTCTTGCGTCCTGAGGAAAGGCTTAATGTCTGATTTAAGTATGTTTATTCATAAAACATCTCTAGAGGTTTGTCTAAAGCTATTATTTGTTGTCTCTGCATTTTCATTGAACTTTATCTTAATTTTACACATATTCATTTTCATTTCTACCTTCGTCATCTGCAAACCTTAAGTTGCTAAGGTATTCCCTATTAATGTCAATTTCTACATTTTTCCAATCTAAATTCATAAAAAAAATTTCTAGGCCCACTGTATATATATATATATATATATATAAATATATATATAATATATATATATATATATATATATATATATATATATATATATATATATATATATGTACCTATATCTATATATAATCTATATATATATGTATATGTATCTCTCTCTCTCTCTCTCTCTCTCTCTCTCTCTCTCTCTATATATATATATATATATATATATATATATATATATATATATATACATATATATATATATATATATACATATATATGTATATATATATATATATATATATATGATAAATTTTGCACATTTAGACGTGTTTTTCATATTCTTTCGTCGTGGCCAAGTGGTAGTCACTGTCTATACAAGCTTGCCGGACCAGGGTTCGATTCCCGGCCAGTCACAAGCTCTTGTCTTTGTGTGATTTCACCTGGGGCTCTGATCCCGAGGTCGTTAAGAGAATCCAGACATTAATGTATCAAAAATATATATTGCTTATTTGAATATCTATATATATATATATATATATATATATATATATATATGTGTATATATATATATATATATTTACTGTATATATATATATATATATATATATATATATATATATATATATATATATATATATATATATATTATCAATTGCTAAGCTACAGCCCTAGTTGGAAAAGCAGGATGCTATAAGCCCAGGGAGCCCAACAGGGAAAATAGCCCAGTGAGGAAAGGAAACAAGGAAAAATAAAATATTCTAAGAACAGTAACAACATTAAAATAAATATCTCCTTTACAAACTATAAAAACTTTAACAAAACAAGACGAAGAGAAATTAGATAGAATAGTGTGCCCAAGTGTACCCTCAGGCAAGAGGGTAATATATATATATATATATATATATATATATATATATATATATATATATATATATATATATATACCTTCCGGGGTTATTATGTGACCTATTAATTAGACCTTTTCATACCAATACGTCGAAATGCTTCTAAAACTTTACGAATATTATTATTATGTTCTTCGGCCGTTTTCCCTGTAATTATGATATCGTCTAAATAAACATGAACATTATGGCCAATTAAGGGAGACAAAACCGCCGTCATTACCCTAGAGAAATTACTTTGAGCTTGTTCAACACCGAAAGGAAGAAAATTAAACTGAAATAGTTGATCGTTACCTATAAATGCCGCTCTCCTTGATTATCCTTTGTCCCTTAATTTACTAATTTCCCTTTCTATCTCTTCCTGGAAATGATTGGGTACCTTATAAGGCCTTGACCTGATCGGTTCCGTCTGCCCAGTTTCAAGGCTAAAGGGAAATCGATCAATCCTCCCAGGTGGCTCATCTCCATTTGCAATTACATCAGAATAATTATTAACAATGTCCTTAACTACAGGTTGATATTCTGACGGACAGCTTTCGCGCTGGCATAATCAAATTCTGAGTTCGTTCGTCTGTGCAGGCTGGAGTTGGGACTACCAAGATCCCATTATTTAGCAATTTCACAGAACTCTAATTCACACACAATATCCCTTCCTAACACAACTCTTTTATTTGACAAATTAACTATCGTCATATCAGCTCTGTTCTCTTTTATTTCTGATAAGCCCTCTAAGCCTACGTGAGCCCAATTGTCATGGGGTTTAACGACCTTGGATCCTTCCGGAACAGGCTGACACGGGGTCACTGATATGATCGTAAGTGTCTGGGGAGACAACACTTCTCCTCTCTGAAGTACAGCTGTTACCTTACTTAAATGTCTCTCTCTGCCCGCACAAGCACTTACTCTCTCACGACTTTCTATCGGCAAAACTCACCTTCCTGCTTTTACTGTTATTGTATCTTTTCAACCAAAATGCATATTTGATTATTGCTTATAAAATCAATTCCCAATATAGCCTCGATTCCTGGAATTCCCAAGGTGGGCAAGACAAAAAAAAAATCATGTGTAAACTTCACAGACCCCACCTGAAAAGTTGACGATCGTTGTATGGCATACGCGTAGTTTATTTCCTCTTGGCGTGTCGAGGATGATGGATGCCGCTGACTGTAAGAAGAATTTTTTTTTTTTTCAATCAGTGAAACGCTGGCTCCTGCGTCGATCGGCACTTGAATGGATTTATCTGGTAGGTCAATCCTAACTGCTAACATTCCTAGCCGACCATTAGGATATATGGGGCATGGGCCAATGACCTCCCCTGCAACGCCGCAGCTCCCTAGTGCTGTGAGGGTGAGGTCGGGGGGTACCAATGGAGGTCCCAGTGCCTGCTCTACCACGTTTGTCTTCTTCACTCTCACCGCTGCCTCGGCTGCTGCTTCTGGCATCGATCTCCCTCATCTCCCCATTCCTCTGTTTCTCTTTCCTCGGATGTTGGGCGGGCATTGGTGTGTGTGTTTGCCACAGCCCGCCCGCCCTCGGCATTTTTTGCTGGGGACTCGAGATGAATGACCGTAAGCCTGACAAGTGTAACAGCGGAGGATCCTTGGGTGGGGCACTTCACTCGTTGGTGCCCCTCTCCCCCACACTGCCAGCATCTGAAGACTCTTCTCACCTGCTGACTGCGTTCTCCCCTCTTACGCTTTTGGGGTTGGTGAGTGCCTCTCATGGCTGCCAACTTCTCGAAATCGGGGCAGTTATTCTCAGTCCTTTCTTTTTCATGACAAACTGTATAGAATGTTTTATATCCCGCTCACTACGTCTGCTAACAAGCGATTGTCAGCGAACAAATACAGTGAACCCTCGTTTATCGCGGTAGATAGGTTCCAGACGCGGGCGCGATAGGTGAAAATCCGCGAAGTATTGACACCATATTTACCTATTTATTTAACATGTATATTCGGACTTTTAAAACCTTCCCTTGTACGTAGTACTGTTAACAAACTACCCTTTAATGTACAGAACACTTAATGCATGTACTACAGTACCCTAAACTAAAACAGGCACAAATATTAAAGGCGATTTTATATCATGCGTTTCCTAAACACCTAAAAAGCACGATAAAAAATGGCAACCAATGTTTTGTTTACGTTTATCTCTGATCATAATGAAGAAACAAACTCATTTAGTGTACTGTACACATATATGTATAGGTTAGTTTTTGCATCGATTATATTGATGTACAGTATACAGTATGTTGATTTTGTTATTACCAATGTTTTACTTAATTTTCCTTAGGACTTCCAAATGAAATGTTTTTCTTTATGACGCCACCTGAAACGACGGCGTCATAAAGTACGCTCAGTAAACAACCACGCTCAGAACAAAGAAGGCATTTAACGCGCATGATGAAAGTGATAAATAATGATATTTACAGTAAAAGCATTTACAAAATATGTTATTACAAATATTATTTACCGTATCTATATAAAATCATACAGTACATACTGTACGTAGCAAAGCAGGAAAACAATTTACGAGAGAGAGAGAGAGAGAGAGAGAGAGAGAGAGAGAGAGAGAGAGAGAGAGAGAGAGAGAGAGAGAGAGAGAGAGATTGTTTTACGTACGTAAATGTAAATTTTAAACAAAAAAAATATGATAGGCTTTTAAAACCTTCCCTTTAACTTAATGCATACAGTACTAAACTATAAAACAGACACAAATATTACAGTAAAATGTTTAAGTAAAAAATAAAGATTGTTACTGTACTCACCACGAAAGAAGTTCAAGAAAAACTTGAATGATGATGGCGATGAATTTGCTGCACAGTAGAAATGATGATGATGAAGCTGATGATGTCTTCTACTGTGCAGCCAATAATAGTATTTTACGTCTCTTCAGACGGAGGTGTCTTTTCCTGGGACACCTCTTCAACTTCTTCCTGAGACACTTCTTCAATTTCTTCTGAGGGCATTGTGATCGGAAGTTGCTGCCGCTGCTTCTTCTTTCGCAAGAGCATCCTGTAGGGAGCCATGTGTTCATCGATCTTGGTGCAGAATTGTACAGAACGAACCATATCCTCGTCCCACTCTTGCGACATTTCTTTCACCTCATTCGCAAGCTTGCAGAGCTTGGCAAGCCGTTCTAATTTTAAGACCGTTTCTTCGACATTTTCTTGGAACTCTTCCTGTGTTTCACTGTCTTCACTGCCCGATTTCGTCAGGTCTTCGAGGTCTGCGGCCGCGTAACTTCTACTGTCTTTTAACATAGTATCGAGAAGCGTCACCTTCTCAGCAATCATCATTTTTCGGTGCTGTTTAGGCTCACTACCAGCCTTAGTAGAAGCAGAAGGCTTGGGAGGCATTGTACAGTAGGGTTTAACAGAAAGTTCAACTTAAAACAGTCGCACACAGCACAGATTAAACTTCACAAAGTTAAGAACGTCTACTCAGCAATACGCGGAAAGAGAAAGTGAACGATGCAGACCCGCGAGAACTGTGATGCTGGAAGTTGAAGATGCGGGCAAAACACCAATCACAGGCTAGATAACAAAACTTGAGTTTTGATTCGTCATCTATCAGCGCTTGAACCAATCACAACCCGTCTTACAGTACATGGTGCGTTGGTTACTCATAGAAGATGCCCCGCGCATACTGAACGTACGTAGATTAAGTACAATACCGTAATAATAATAAATAATGATAATAATACTGTACAGTAATAATAATAATAATAATGATTAATAATAATAACAATAATAATTTTATTAACAACAACAACAATAATAATAATAATAACAATAATAATAAAAATTTACGTACGTACGCTATTTTACGCCTCTCTCTCTCTCTCTCTCTCTCTCTCTTCTCTCTCTCTCTCTCGTACGCTTACAGTACTTATTCGAAATGTGATTTTTGCAACAAAGAATATTATTGGATGCAGTACTGTACTACGTACGTATACATACAAAAGATTCATGGAAAAGAAGCACATCCATTACAGTACACACCATTCTAATATGGTATGACTGCATCTGATTTGCGTTTCATGTTCGATTTAATTTTACTACGTACTGAATTATCGTATGATCACATTCTCTTTTCGTGTTTTATTTCTTTCTGTGCTGAATTATATATCATATGTAATGCAATGAACAATCAGTAAGAGCAGATATTACTAATTACAGTATTAATGGAATTACAGGTAACAAAATATCGTATTTGGTTATCTTCAGATTTCGCGGTATTTTCGAATTTTCCGGAAAATCCGCGATATGTATATATATATGGGTTATGGGAAAACCCCGCGAAGTGGTGAATCCGCGATTGTCGAACCGCGAAGTAGCGAGGGTTCACTGTAACCATATAAATACGGGTTTACTAATCTATGAATGTGTTTATGGGCAATTGCTTTTTTATCACTTTCTGGGAGATTGGCACACCTGGTAGCAAACTAATTACAATCGCAAAAAAATGCGAGTTGCAAAACTAGGAACGGATTCACCTTCCCGAATTTTGGGTTTGTAATTTTCTTTTATGTCCCCCCTTCTCGCATCTGGTAAGGCATATTTAACAAAAGTAGTTTTATTTCAATATAACTTCTTAAACTGTCTTGAGGCCAACACATTACCTGCATTGCCGGAGCATCTTTCAGCAATCTAATTATTCTAATAGCTTTTTCTCTTTCAGACCACCCATATGTGGCTACTTCAAAATCTCTAAAAAACACTTCGATCGATTGAAACCCTTCGTTAGGCAGTTAATCATCAAAAGGCCTAATACTTGCCTAGAGTTTTGACAACTTTCGAACTACGATGTTACCTTCACTAGGCTGTGCATGTGTACTTTCACTTGTGTGCGTTTGAACTTCGTTTATGTACGTCGGATATTCCGTGGTTGCGAGCCGCTCTTCTTCTTGTTCAACCAAGATTCTGTTCATTAACTCTGTTAGGTTATCCAACTTATTTTCTAATTCCTTTGTTCGAGGTTATTCTCTATATTCTTCTTCGGCCACACTATAGCCAACTGCGCCTTCATTTTCATCTCCCGCAGCAGCATCTGCTATGTTAGTCCTTGTGTATCTGGGCATCTTGAACTTTTATTTTACTGGCTCAAGAGAACAACTTTGCTCACAGCATACACAAACAGATGTATCTGTATACCTGATACCAATATGTCCCATGACAACGGTGAATGCACAAAGGCTACTGACTCCCCTTGCAAGCAAGATGCAATCTTGCTACAACAACATGCTAAATTGTCAGGTTTTATGGAATTCTCATGATTATAGAGTTCATTTACCTTGCCGTATAAACACACATTTTCATACAAGGATTAGGACATTATATATATATATATATATATATATATATACATATATATATATGTGTGCGTAAAAATCACAGGAAAACGTGATGCTCAGACGCAGAAGAACCACAGGGAAAATTAAAATACAGAATATACACTTGAGTCCTGACTAGTTTCGTGATACTTCCTCAGAGGACTGGTTTATTGAGAGAGGTTTCTTACAATTTATAGGGAAAGCAAAAGTACGAACATACATATAGAGATTTAGAGAACAATGACACTCCCTTACCCGCTACCTGGGCTTGACTCAGGTGTGAGTAGGAGGAGTCCGCAGGCTCGTTAGACACCTGCTAAAAAGGGTCATTTCTAGTGGCGGGTATATTCTTGTTTTCTTATTTTACTTTCATTACAGTTATTTATATGTCAATGCGGTAGCCTTATCTATATAAATACACAAGCAAAACATACACAAACATACAAATATATATACATATATATATATATATATACATATATATATATATACACATACATACATATACATATACATACACATATACACATACATATATACATATACATACACATATACATATATATACATACATACAGATACAAATACATATACATATACATAAATACTTACACATACACATACATATATACATATATATACACATACATATATACATATATACACATACATACTTATGCATATATACATTTATATGTATACAACATTAATATCATAAACATATAATCATGTATATATCAATACTTATATCTAGCATAACACTATATAGTGCCAATATACTTATGCATACTATATAAAATAATTGTTTCCTTTAATGAATGGTAGCTTAGGTCTAAATATTAATTTCACACCGACGTTAATTATTCACAATACATTCAATTCTACATTAAGTGGTTAATGTTTTTTTATATAGCTTACAAATCTCTTTACATATAAAGGCGTCGAGTTTATACATTCCATGACCAATATTCAAGTTGTTTTCAAAGGTTTCTTTTATGAAACTGGACTCTATGATGTTTCTTTCTACTAAGTTATTTGAATGAACCAATTTCTTTGCACCTGACCAATTAATAGGATGATTTTTATCTCTAACGTGGGCAAAGAGTGCATTATTATCTTGAGCATACCTGACACTTTTCTTATGTTGTTAAATTCTCTTTTCTAGGGCTTTACCAGTTTGACCAATATAGTATTTTTCACAAGCATTGCATGGAATACGATATACACATCCCTTGGTAATGTCAGGAGAATTTTTTATTAAGGCTGTTTTTATTGTATTTTTACTCTGAAATGCTACATTTACATTGAAGTTTTTTAACAGTTGGGGAATTTTTTTAAA
>NC_090746.1:102554498-102566998 GCF_036898095.1 Palaemon carinicauda | reverse complement strand
TCGAAAAGAAATAAATTACTGAACTCGAAATTTCGAAATAAATAATACTTCTAACCTCAGAGGAGAACTGAAGTACGAAATATATAAGTATTTTACGCAAGTATTTTAGAGCATAATCATTTTATGGAAAATTTGCATTTATTGAAACTCGGTCTAGAATACGAGAGTAAATTATAATGGAACATGATCACTTGAAGCCACTTCTTTTATTCATGAGTACAATAATAATATATAGATTTAAAAAATCACAGTATTGTGAAAAGTTGACCAATGATTAAATTCTTAAAACTGATATATTGTATAATGAAAGCCCTACACAGCTGCTAATTTAGGTTATATTTCGTCGAGAGAGAGAGAGAGAGAGAGAGAGAGAGAGAGAGAGAGAGCGAGAGAGAGAGAGAGAGAGAGAGAGAGAGAGAGAGGGGGGGGGGGCTAACAAGAAAGTTTTAGTATAAAGATCGATCATAAATGACAGAGCCAAAGGACAGGACAATGTGGACCTAGAAACTGACAATATACACATATGATCAGCGCCCAAGAAACCTCTCCAGGACCAGGGAGGGCCAGGCAATGTCTGCTGATGACTCAGCAGGTGGAACTATAGGCTTCCCCCAATCAACCTACCTCCAGCTCAAAGGCATGGTGAGGTTGCAAACACTATTAGACACTAGCGAGCTTAAGCAGGTCTCGAACCCCAGCCCAACAGACTGTCAAGCAGGGATGTTATCAGATCAACAATGCAACAACAGGGCCTGATATACAAAGTATTATCATCTAATCTAAAACTGGAAAAGCAGTGAACATTTGTAGCACCACCAACCAAACAGTTATCTAACCCTTATAATTACTACCTAACGTTTCGTCGTTGCCTCCTCGTGATTTTTAAAGCAAGCAAAATAAAACCAAAAATTGACAATAATTAGTAAGACTGCTTCCCATTATAAAGGTTGTAACTAAAGCGCAGATTCAAAAGCTATTTCTCTTTCAGTAAATATAATACTTCAGTTTCATCTTCAGAGAAAATTAAGTTAAATTTTACCTGCGATTTCAATTTTTATTTCAGTCATTCGCTGCGTGTGCTACCTATTTGACTTGATGGTTGATTGATTTGAAGTTTTCTGGCATCCTGACATCGATTTGACTTGATGAAAGTTGATACCTCATTTATATTCATTAGTCCGGTTATTTTAAAAAGTTTACCATTATCATACAATATCCTGTTCTTTGCCGTTGTACACTATATTCTGGTTTAGTTCAGTTAATGTAATAGATTTTTACATAGTTTTAACTGAGAGGATATACCTAAGTCATTGGTATTAAAACTCCCATTGCTGCTGCTGTTGTTTCAAGAGTGTGTAAGAGCAATCATGCCATACGTATATTGGCGAGCATGTACGATATACGAATACTATTGAGCTTGCCCGACATACAAATATTGGCAAGAAATACCGGCGTATGACTTCTTGAGAAAGGGCATGACATACTAAATACGAATACTGGTGTCTAAACACACAGAAAACACGAATATCGGCTATCAGTTATTACATACGGATAAAGACTAACATTGGCGACCAAGTAAGGCATACGAATACTGCAGAGCAAGCAAAATATACATATATAGGCAAGCATATACAGAAGATTAATGACCTGTTGGTCTTACGTTGAGTGACTGCTCTACGGATGACTGATATAACTCAGCAAAACTAATAGTTATCATGTTGATTGTAGCGAAGACAAGCTTGAATGAAAATACCTTACGTGTTTAAAACATCATGTTTAATAAGTAATTGTATATGGAGATTATATATTTTCAGGAAAATTGCAAATGAGAAATATCGTAAACACTGTCAGACCAAACACTACAGAAAGGAAGAAACATTAAATTGATGAAAAGAAGACCTGGAACAGGACCCCGGCAGATGTTTGATTTAAAAGACAAAAATGGAAATATTATCAACAATTGAGATGGAGTGATAAAAATTGTAGATGATTTCTATAGAATACTATATAAAACGGATATAAGAAATAGCTTTGCCAAAAGAAATAATGGAACACCTGAGCCTGTAACAAATGTAACAGTATATGAAGCAAAAAAAGCATTAAGAGGCATAAAAAGAAGCAAAGCAACAAGAGAAGATAGCCTAAGAATTGATTTAACAATAGCTGAAGGAGATTTCATGGTAGTAAAACTGGCTGAACTTTACAGAATGCTCTATACCAGCAGCTTGAAAAATTTTTATCATACTAATTCGCAAAAAGGGAGACACAAAAGACCTGACAAATTGTCGCCCAATAAGAATACAAGAGTATTCTTATTGGGCGAAAATTTGTCAGGTCTTTTGTGTCTCCCTTTTTGCGAATTAGTATGATAAAAATTTTTCAAGCTGCTGGTATAGAGCATTCTGTAAAGTTCAGCCAGTTTTACTACCATGAAATCTCCTTCAGCTATTGTTAAATACTTACAAAGATTATATTAGGCCGAATAAAAAGACAGCTAGACTATAATCAACCAAGAGAGTGGGCAAGCTTTAGAAGTGGGTATTCAACAACAGACCATATCCATGTAATTAACCAGCTGATGGAAAAATCAACAGAATCTGACAAACCACTATGCATGGCTTTTATAGACTATGAGAAGGCTTTTGATTCTGTCAAAACCTCAGCAGTAATGAAAGAATTTTAAAGACAAGGAATAGATGAATCTTATGTTAGAACACTTAAATATATCTATATAAGAATTACAGCAATCCTAAAACTACATGAACTTAATGAAAAAATTCTGATTGAGAAAGAGTTAGACAGGGAGACCCCTTCTCTCCTAAATTATCCACAGCGGGCTTAGAAGTTTCTAGAATTTAAATTGGGAAAATGTAGTAATTAATATTAATGGGGAATACCTTAACAACTTAAGATTTGCAGATGACATACAGGTAGTTATATTTAGTGAATCAAGGGAGGAATTAGAAAAGATGATAGAAGATTTGAATAGAGAAAGCAGAAATGTGGGATTGAAAATGAATAGAGTAAAACTAAAATAATGTTCAATGAAAGTGTAAAGAGACAACAAATAACAGTAATGGACGAACACCTAGAGATTGTTAATGAATATAAGTACTTGAGGCAGAAAGTATGTTTCCCCAGGACACAAGACCGAAATTATACAAAGGATAAGGATGGGATGGAGAGCTTTTGGGGAAAAAAATGAGGTTACGAAAAGTAAATTGACCTCTTCTCTAAAATTTAATGACATGGTCCTACTACTGTACTTTCAACTTATGCATCAGAAACTTGGAGCCCTAATAACGGCCTAGAACATAAGCTACTTACAAGCTATGGAAAGAGTAATGATGGAAATAATACTAAGAGACAGAAAAGAGCAACATGGTTATGAGAGCAATATGACGTTAAGGATATTCTAACATGTAAGGAAAAGGAATGGACCTGGGCAGACATATAATAAGAATGACAGATAATAGATATACATTAAGAATAATAGAATTGGTCCCTAGAGATTGCAAAAGAAGCAAGGGAAGGAAGAGAAGACGATGGATTGACGAACTAAGAAAGTTTGCGTGTGTGGACTGGCATAGAAAGAACATGAACAGCCACAAGTAGAAGGATATGTCTGAAGTCTTTGTTATGCAGTGGACTATTAACGGCTGATACTGTATTTATATATATATATATATATATATATATATATATATATATATATATATATATATATATATATATATATATATATATATATATATATATATATATATTATATATATATATATATATATATATATATATATATATATATATATATACATATACATATATATATAGTTAGGCGAGGCAATTTTGGACACCTTTTTAGAAACCTTTGTACAAAATCTGTATTAATAATTTATGACCAAAAATCAAACATGCTTTCAAAAGAGGGAGGTCTCATCTATAAAAATAGTTTGTCTCATAATCATCAGAGAATTAGAAATTCCTATATCTCATCAATAAAAAAAATATCTTAGAGGCGAGGCAATTTTGGACAGCGAGGCAATTATGGACACGTCTGTATCTCCGTTAAGCAGCAACGCTCAATTTCCAAATTATGACAATTTGTGGTCACTATCAATATAAATATACTAGAAAAAAATTATGGACTTACATAAATTTTTGTGTCCGTAATCCAAGATTGTCCAATTTTGCCTCGCCAAGAAAAAAGTGAGAAAGTTGCCTGTCCAATTTTGCCTCACCATAGCTTTGAAAACTGTCCAATTTTGCCTTACTTTATGAATATATAAATTAAACTTTGTATTCGAGCACGCAAATATACTTTTGTGTAAATCTTCATATATGTTATCATAAGCATATAAAATAAGACATTTGGAGTGCAGTATGGGGGGGGGAGTGTCTGCTCAGGGTGACACCCTAAAAGGGGGTGACACCCTGAGAGTTACATCTACAAAAAGTTTGTTTTTCTAGCTTGAGGGATATGATATGATTTTCAAAAAGTTATCTAATACTGGGGACACACTCAAAGGTGTCGACACTCAGGGGTGGAACCTTCAAAAAGATCGACCAAATCATGGTGACATCCTCGAGAGGGGTGTCACCCCAAATGCTACAATAAATGAAAAAAGAAATCTTTCTTGTATATACATTGTTCCTAGAATAATTCACAAATCCAAATGAAAATTTCAGGTATTAGGGAAAATATGTTTTCCCTTTTCTGCTAATTTCCATGTTGATAACTGCAATAGAAAAGATGCAGCTGGCGTGTTGCCTTTTTGATATAGTGTTCAATGCAGCAACATTAGAGTAAACAGCATGATAGTGAGAGATATCAACGACAGACAAAGCTGATCCCATAAACAATATTCGTCCTAAGTTGTACATATCCAGTTTATTCTTATCATTTTTACCTCATATTATGAACGAGCCATCAAAGAGACACTTTTACCTACAAAAGATAATCTTACAGAAAAAGCAACCAAGAATGATAAAAACAAAACAAGAATAAGAAAGTCATTTGCTCAAATAGTAACAGAAAGGGAGGCAATCAAAGATTTAAGAAAAAGAGATGAAATGAAGATCAATAAAGGGAAAACCCTAAAGAAAGGCATTAAGAGAACTAAAAACAAAACAAATAATGGTAATACAAAGCAACCAAATATTTCTCGATTTCTAAGAAAAATGTGTGCAAACGCTAAAGTGAATATAAAAAAATCTAAATTGACCAAGGTAATTAATAGTGATTATTCAAACTACTTGGATAGTCCTGATAGCGAATCAAAAGGAATTTAATTAATTTTGGGAGAGCGTTTCACCTCCATATAAAGAAGCCTCAGTTGTAGGAAAATGGTATGTGGTAATTTATAAAGACAAGGAGCATCCATTATTTTTCATTGGTATAGCAACAAAATGGTTTTTAGCGGAAGAGGGAGGCAAAGTGACTCACTTTGAGTTAAATAGCTTGAAACCACATATCATCATCTCCTCCTACGCCTATTGACGCAAAGGCCCTCGGTTAGATTGCCATTCGTCTCTATCTTGAGCTTTTAAATCAATGCTTCTCCATTCAACATCTATTTCGCGCTTCATAGTCCTCAGCCATGTAGGCCTGGGTCTTCCAACTCTTCTAGGGCCTTGTGGAGCCTGGTTGAAAGTTTGGTGAACTAATCTCTTGGAGAGAGCGAAGAGCATGCCTAAACCATCTCCATCTACCCCTCACCATGATCTCATCCACGTATGGCACTTGAGTGATCTCTCTTATAGTTTCATTTCTAATCCTGTCCTGCCATTTAACTCCCAATATTCTTCTGAGGGCTTTGTTTTCAAATCTATAAAATCTGTTGGATATTGTTTCGTTGTTATACCACGACTCATATCCACACAGTAACACCGATCTCACTAAACTGATATATAGCCAGACTTTTATATGTAATTTCAGGCGATTTGATTTCCAGATATTACTTAACCTAGCCATTGTCTCATTTGTTTTTTTTTCAATCTTTCATTGAACTCAAAATCTTAATCCCTGTAGTAGATATCATAGTTCCTGAATATTTAAATGGTTCCACCTCATTAAACCTTTTTCCTTCCAATGATATTTCCTCTTCCATTGCATGTTCCAATCTCCTCATCTCTGTCTTTCTTCTATTTATCTTGACCTGTGGTTTTCTGCTAATAAGGACAGCGTCATCAGCATACTCTAGGTCAGCTAATATCCTGTTACCAATCCTTTTCCAACATCACCAACTCTTCTATGCATTACAAAATGCATGAGGAGGATAAACAACATAGTATTTTCATGACAACTGACGTAAGTGTGATACCTCTGTAAATATTGCAATCAGTCAGATCTCCTATTTGCCGTTTTCACCAACACTCTTAGCTCCCATTCATCAGGCTTTGCCTCTTCACGCCACATTCTACAAAATAATCTTGTAAGTAATCTGGGAGTCACATCATTTTCGGCCAATATCATCTCAGTAGTTATTCCATCATAACTAGAGGCATCCCATCTCTTCAAGTTTTTTTTTTAAAGATAGCTTCGACTTCAAAAACACGTGAATTCATTGAAGGGCACATCAAGGTATTCCTCAGCTTCAGGTATATCAATCAAATTAATCCCTTTATATCTCCTATTCATGACCCCACTAAAGTGTTCCACCCAACGTTGCCTTTCTTCATCTTCTATTGTTATAACAGCTCAATCTCTCTTTTTGATGGGTATATGCTTCTTCTGCTTTGCTCCCGTAGAGATTTCTATAATAATTCTATGTACAATTCTTATACCATAGCCACTCCCTGAATCCATAGCTTTGTCAGACTCATCTGCTTTCCTGTCTAAATATTCTCGCCAGTCATTTCTGTCTTTTCTTTTGACCTCACTATCAATACTGGAATGCTTAGCATGCTCTACCTTGCAATTTTCATTACTTCCTCAAAAACTTCCAACAAACAACTTCTATCTTTGTCTCCTTTTTATAGTATCCAAAGTATCATTCGTTAATTGTTTGCTATTTGTCTCCTAAAGTCTCTAAGACTGCAAATCGATTCTTACATTCAATTAAAAAGATTTCTCTACTCATCCTCTAGAAGCTAGTTGTATCAAACCTAGATATTTTATCTACATTTCTGTTGGGTGCGTTCGGTTTTAATTTCAGTGTAGCAAGAGGAGCTAGTGGTCATTACCAATATTTGCACCTCTATAGCTTCTTATACTTCTCAGAGTCCTCCTTCTCTCTTTATCAGTGGCTATGTGATCTATTTGATTTTTGTAATTGCCACATGATGAAGCCCATGAATATTTGTGGATGTCCTTGTGCTGGAAAAGAACAAAAACTTATAAAATCTGCCCCATTTTCACTTGCAACTCGCCAAGACCCTCAACACCCATCACATTCTCTATACCTCGATTATTCCTTGCAACTTCAGCATTGAAGTCACCAATCACAATTTTCGTATCTCTCTCTGGGATCTCATCTGTTACACACTGCAATTCCTTATAGTATTCATCTTTCCTGTCTTCAGGGGAATCATTTGTTGGTGCATAGTTAACTATAGTACTCATATTGCACTGCTTTGATTTAAACTTTGCAAGTGACCATCTGCTATATACAGCTCTTCATTCCATTAATGACTTTTCTGCTCTTGGTGTCGTCATTCCTACCCCTTCTCCTCCAACTCCATCTGTTCTTCCTGAGTAGATACTGTAGATATGTATTGCCCTGGTGCGAGTTCTTTACCGATCCTTTTACAAAGTGTTTCACTTAGGGCTAAGATATCCAAACTGTAATTCATAAATTCCTTCTCTACTTGCTGTAACTTGCAAATCTGATTCATGTTTCTAACATTCCAATTACCAATTTTCAATTTTTCTTTTGTATTTATTAACCGGGAGATTCTTAGCACCCTGCAACGCCCGAGACGGGGGGCCATTCTTTCATTTTCGCTTTTCAAAGAAAGATTAAATCCATAGAGGATTCGTTGGTTAGAGTCATCAAAGGACAGCCAGTTCCTTGTGATGCGCAGTGCCTAACTAAGACAAGTGACCCCTGCCGGTCCATATTAACTCCACTAAGATCATCCGCCAGGCATCAGGGGTAGAGGAGTATCCAGAGCACCAAACGGATACATACCTTTTTCAAATCACAGATGTAATTAAAGGTCCTTTATTTATGAAACCCAGGCCTTAACGAAAATGGTTAGTACCATCTATAAAAGAACAGAAGCAGTTTTTTGAGCATTCAGTTGAAGTAAATAGACAAGACTTATATTCAGGCATTTATTTTGTTACGTATATGGCTATAATATATATTGAATTGTTCACTTTTATTTCAGATTCTGTATTGTACATATTTTTTCATTAGTAATAGATTTTATTAATATCTTCTTTGAAAAGAAAACCTTTTTCTTTTTCCGTTTTTTACAAATCAATATTTTTTCTCTTGAAGTATATGGTAAAAAATATTTCCAAATAACTATCATTACTGGTTAAAATTATTAAGAAAATATATAGATACATATAAAAATAATATAAAAGATAAGAAAATTACAAAATGTATTACTTAATAAGTTAACATTATGAATTAGTTGTTTTTTTCATTTAAGTGTCCAAAATTGCCTCACCATTTTTCGAGGCGAGGCAAAATTGGACACTAGATATTCCAGATTTTTTCATCAATTTTTTATTTAAAACCTTCCTTTAGTATCATCTACTAATTTTTTTTTAGAAAAAAAAAAATTCTAGTATTATTTTTGAGAAGCCCTAAAATGAAGGCGAGGCAATTATTGGACACCCATATTCAACAATTTTTCTAGTGGTATATAAGACTTTTTCAAAACTAAACGTAATAATATTTATAAAGTAGAAGGTTGGGGAATTTCTAATATCATTATAGTTTTTGAAAATTATATATAGTTTTAGAGATATTGCATCTGTCCAATTTTTGCCTCGCTTGTCCAAAATTGCCTCTGTCCAAAATTGCCTTACCCTACTATATATATATATATATATATATATATATATATATATATATATATATATACATATATACATACATATATATATATATATATATATATATATATATATATATATATACATATATATATATATATATATATATATATATATATATATATATATTATTTCAATACAAATAGATAAGGAGGTAGAGACAAAAAGATAATAGCTATAATATAATTACAGAGGTTTCGTTTGCCCGTGGAATTATGTCAGAAAATATACCTTTCATTAATGTTTTTATGTTGGATAAAACGGTACAGCCTTCAATTTACCTGTAACAGCAGAATCTTTACATGCACATTCCGCGGAGACTGCTTTTTACTGTATGTGTCAAAATAAAATTAATAATTATAAATGCTGTTCTTATGTCAACAAGATTCTTGAGCACATCTCACGTGTAAATAAACCCCTTTCTATCAGTGGTCAGCGTTTGGAACTGAATACCTTATTCAACTCTATCATCATCATCATCATCAAAAGAAGAAGAACGAGAAGAACAAGAAGAAGAAGTAACAGTTTTCAAAGGAAATTAGAACTTTTCATAATTAAACTTAGCTAAATTTGTAAAGGCAGGCCTAAGAGTAAGAAAAGAAGAATTTATCAGCAATTCTTCTTGAAGATTAACTAACAGTCGATTCAGGAACATTTTTTAATTAACTGGAAGCGATTAAACACCTGGCGCCGAACAGATTATTAAGTATTAATTAGAAATGCATGATACCGGAAAATTTTAATTTTACTTAATGACTGACGTAACTTTTGCCCTAATTGATCAGCGAACAATAAGATGTGGTAAATTTACGGGTGTTCCAAAGAGTATCTAACTGAGGTTTTCCTTGTGCAGTATTTTGACTCTGAGTACTCGAAGCCCAGAGGTACAGTATTCCGTCTTATTCTTGACCATACAATTTCCTTTTTGAATCATTTCATTAAAGGAACATAATGACATTTATAGGGCTTATTTCTATCGATTATAATGTCGATATTTACTTTTTCAGTTTCATACAATACAGTAGTCATCACGAACTTTTATATTTTTCTAATTTTGTAAATTAAGGAAATCTTTTTTGGAGGCTGTATAAAAATTCTTAAACTCCTCATTGCTGTGGATTGCGGATATTGTCTCAACAAGTGGAATGTTGAATAAGATAAAAATCTAAGGATGTTGATCATAAACTTTGCAAAAGTATACAAAGTAAATCATGGCATTTCAATTCAGGAGAGACACACAGAAACAATGGCCAAACAAGGTACATGTATCAAGTTGGGAAAATGTGGGAATTTAAAATACATGTCTGAGACAAAATCGGTTTAAATGAGGATGCAAGTTTAAATACTATAAAGTTAAATATCAGCTTATATACATCTTGATGTATAGACCAAACCACTAATACATAATAAATAATATTTCATAAAGCAAAAATCTCTAAGGCATTGCAGGCAGTAAAGTTTCTGCTTAACATGACGTCATTATTCCAGAACAATTTAATATAATGCGGCCAATACCATCCACAACTGAACATACTATAAGGGACATTTTTTTCAAATTCACGAAAACAAAAATATCCTGCGTTAAGTATAATACAGTTTCAGGTTTGATAGGCATCCGGCCTAATGTCCATTTCCTACCGGTAAATTTGGTGATGCATATTATTACCTCCAGTCTCACTTTTGGTGACTTTCTTAATATTATTGAGACCTGTATTGAATTTTAGATATCATTATCTAACATTTCCGAAAGAAAATAACACTAGAGAATAAATGAGAAATATTCTTGTTCTCGAAACTGTATTTATACATTTTCAGTCCCGAAAGTACACCGTGATATGTCCAAATATATAAATTAAGTCAAAGATATATCTTGTAATACTGAAAGAAAAATAGCAATCAATAAATAGAGCAATGACGACACACGGAAACATTTTCATAATATCATTAAAGAACAATACAATTGTCATTGAATCGTGCCACGCCTACTTAAATCATTTAAACTTGTCAACAGAATTATTCTCGCTCGAGTTATTCCTATTGTAAAGTATATTACATATACCTACTGCAGAACATCCAGCCCTGTCCATTGTGCGTGGATATCTTTCATGAAGAGAGAAAATTATTTTCTTTATTCCTCTTATAAAGTAAATTATATATACCTACTGTACAACATCCAGCCCCGTCCAGTGTGCATAGATAATGTCTTTCATGAAAAAAAAAATTATTTTCTTTATTCCTGAAATAATTCTTTATGATCTTAATAACACAATCTTTGATTGTTTGCTGATCTAAAAAAAATAAACCACAATCCTTGAAATAGGTATCACTTAAGCACATAGAAAAATGACATATCAAAAGTCGAAGACAACTATTTAAATCATGATAGACAAGTCATAGTACCACACCTATAGTAATTAAAAATTAGTTTTTGGACTAAATGGTATAGAATATCCGAATTAACCTGGAAATTCCGCCATCCATTAATCCAGGATCTTTCGTCGCCTGGCGTTTTTCGAGTTAAGTCTTTTGTAAACCTCTTCCATATCCTCTGTCACTTTCTTTCTTTAGCATTCAATGGGGAATTACTACAAGGAATTGAGGTTAGTGAACTGTGCTTTCCCGGAAGACATTTGTTAATAAACCAAGACGTTTTAAACATTCTACAGATTATTTCATCTCTCTCTCTCTCTCTCTCTCTCTCTCTCTCTCTCTCTCTCTCTCTCTCTCTCTCTCTCTCTCTCTCTCTCTCTCTCTCTCATTACATATATATATATATATATATATATATATATATATATATATATATATATATATATATATATATATGTATATATATGTATATATGTGTATATATATATATATATATATATATATATATATATATATATATATATAAAATACAAACATGTTTGACATAATGGTAAAAGCACAGAACATATTACTCTCTTCACAAGGGTTCAAGGTTCAGAATGCGAATAGAAAAAAAAAGTTCATTTTATCCCGGATTTGATTATTAAAGATTTTCACTTACTTCATTTAATAACACCCACGGGATAAATAGGGCCTCAATGAATTCACGCTATAAGACTCTTTCGGTGCCATCTCTCTGACGCCAACCCAATTCTCAGATCCAACCTCAACTACGCACTGTCATTGGCCAAAAGGTTTTCAATGAAACCTTTATTCATATTCACAGGAAAATCGTCAAATTAAGCTTTCATTGAATATCCACTATATATTTCCATTTGCATGTGGATATGTAAACATATATAATATACAACACATTTTTCACCGTTTAAACATCAATCTATTCTTCGCCGAGAGATCATTCAGAAGTTATTACCTGTTTTGAATTGTTCAAGTTTCAATTTCGGACTAAGGATGAAATTGATTCTGGATGCAGCAATTGAAGTACAAACGTTGTTTTTATAAACATGAAAGGCTATGCCCGCCAAAGAGTTCCCTTTCAAGTTTAGAAGAAAAATAA
>NC_090746.1:102546998-102549498 GCF_036898095.1 Palaemon carinicauda | reverse complement strand
TATTTGAATTCCCACACATACACTTCCTAAGCCGAAAGTAAATCATACACCAACACAATCTATAAAATAACATCGTTATAAATCAAAATACACTTATGGTCAAAAACTCTATTCTTTCAATTAAAACATACAAATCTTTAAAATCAAACATAGATACGCAACGTTGGTAATCGCGTTGTCAATTGAAGCAGAGTCGAAAAATCCTTCATTAATATTAGAACTTAAACTAAGAGAGCAAACTTACTTTACCATGATCCCCTATGGCCATTGGGAACAACGCATAATGGAAGAAGAAGAAGAAGAAGGGGAGAGAGAGAGAGAGAGAGAGAGAGAGAGAGAGAGAGAGAGAGAGAGAGAGAGAGAGAGAGAGAGAAAGTTCAATCTAACTTCTAAAATAAGTATTTGGCGTAACCAGAAGCCAAGTGAAGCACTGTAAAAAGAACCTTTTAAATGCAAACAAAATATACCAATTGAATGGTTTAAAAGAACCGTGAGATCGTAGGCAATTTCATTCTTCGAAGGATAAGGCAAACATCTACAGACCAAGGGAACTGGAACATGAGCCGCAAGAACAATAGCAACACGCTGAGGCCAAGTATTCACATTCTTGAAAAAAGAACAAAAAAATAGAATTTCAGTTTTCCGAAGATAACTGATTTTCTACAAGCCCAACAGTTACAAAGGTTGAATGTCACAACTCTTGACCAGAATCACCTTGATTTAATCATTCATTTTGGCACAAAACCTGAGATTGAAGAATAGCTAATCAAATCCCAATTGCATTCTTCAATTAGATTACATTACCTATATCATTTGCAATTATCTTAAAAAATTAGCTAATTGAAACTTAATCGCTTCACTCGAGATTACCTGGATTACTTATCTTCCTTTTTTTTTTTTTGTAAATACAAATAAGAAAAAAAGTAAAAATCTTAATTCAACTGCAGTTAGCCTCCGCTCTTGTCTCGTTACGTAAGAAAAAAAATCCGCATTTGACGTATTACGACCGATAGGAAAATAACAATAGATTTACATATCAGGAAGAATAAAACTGACAAAAACATAAAAGACGAAGAAAACATCATTATACACCAGGGAACCCGAATAGCACCAAACTGGGCTGAGAGCAAAGTAATAAAAAAAAAACACGATTATCAGGAATAATAAAAATCATGTTTTTTGGGGGTATCTTTATTATCATTATCATAAAAATGCAAATTAAAAAACAAACACTACTTTCACAGGTTTCCATTTTGCTCTTGTACATGCAGATTGCTCTTGTTCCTAAGGCAATCCAAATATCTGAATTGCATTGTATAACAAAAGGGATATTCAAAACAAATGACATAGATGGGTCATGATTGAGCACGAAATACGAGGGAACAAGAGGGAGACGTACTAACCTATTCTTGGGGAAAATAGAGAAATGGAAAGACGAAAAGGAGAATGATTCTCGTAAAGATTATATCCAACGACTTGCAGCAATTTCTGGAAAATCGGACTTACACGCGAAGCAAAGATTATGCAACCTGTTAAATTATTGCCGTCATAGAATATTTTGCCTGACTTAGAAGTAATACTGGTGACATCGAGTCTAAAATTCCATACTCACTGTCAACACAGCTACATTGTAGGAACGAATATAAGATTATACCTGCAAAGTTATATTGGATTGATTTCAATCAGAACACGCAAAACCGAATATCCAAAATCATTCCAAGTTTTGTCATACTGCTCTGTGTAGGCAAATAGTATTTCTCTCTCTCTCTCTCTCTCTCTCTCTCTCTCTCTCTCTCTCTCTCTCTCTCACACACACACACACACACACACACACATACATACATAAATACATATATAATATGAAATGCAATTGATAAAATTATAATGTATTAATGGCATTAAAAATCAAAGACAACATCTCTCCGAACAGACTGACCTCCAGTTAGATTTCTGGCTAATACGGTGGACACAACTGGCCGTACTTCCAGCTACGGGGGGTATAAGGGCAAAATTTGTGTGAAATCGTGGGTGTGACACAAGGGGCACGCAACAGTCTTGGACCTCGTAGTCCCCCGTATACCAGTCCAATCCTTCTCCACCAGGTTTATGAACGTAAAAGGAGAAACTATTTGTGTGTATATATACATACACACACACACACACACACATATATATATATATATATATATATATATATATATATATATATATATATATATATATAAATACAAACTATTTGTACTTTCTTATGGCTGCTGCTTTAATACTTTCGTGAAATTTTACTACGGTATATTCCTACTCTCTCGCTCTCACTTCCGATATTTCTTTTTTTATCTTCTCATAATCTGTTGGGTAGCTATCGAAAAACCAATTTTGTCTGCATTAGTTGGGGATACATCAGCAACACGATAGAATATACATTCTTGAGTTGAAAAGAATCTAGCTATCGGTAAGGTTTATAACCAAGCTTTTATGGCCACTCTCTCTCTCTCTCTCTCTC
>NC_090746.1:102524600-102539600 GCF_036898095.1 Palaemon carinicauda | reverse complement strand
CCCCCTTGTCTTTCTACTAGACATTTCCTTGCTCAGCTTTCCTTCAGCCTTTGCCAGACATTTGCTGGAAGTGTCGGTAATTCTTTTTTCATTCTTTTGAATAATTCCCAACTGCAAACAAATGACCAATGAAATTTATAGAGAAGTAACGGGTGTATATCCTTTATTGGTAAAATATCAGTATCTATTGAAAATGTATCTATTTAAGAGTTTGAAGTGTTAGTGTCTGTGTGTCGTAAACGAGTTCCTCTGAATAGACAAATCAATGTCTTAATCACATGCTCTTGGTTTATAAAGCTAAGGAATTTTCGTATAATTCCACCGTCTGTTACTGAGTTTGGAGAGTGCTTGGCTCATGAAAATAAAACAAAGCTTAAAAACTTTATTGCTCAACGAGTGAATAAAATCGCCTCCCGAAAAATTTCACTCGAGAAAACTTTACAGAAAAGTGAGGGTCCTATAAATAAAAATTAAACGAAATTGTACAGATATTCAGCGCCATGACTGAGTTTTAACATCGGTCACACTTAGAATTCACGAACTTTTTAGTCTTGATGTGATTACCAGAACCCGTCAATGATAATCCTACGTCGCGTTTCCCGTGGAAGGCTAATCGAATCAGCTGCGTACGAACTCTGAAGAGCCAGTCATTCAGTGACTGGAGGAGCGAGAGACGCAAAGAAGACTCAAATGGAAAAAAAAAAAAAAAAGTTTTTGATTTGCTGAAGCTCATTTCAACCATCAGAATTTCGATTTCGAGAAGAGGAAGGGAAACTGAAATCTATTGCCGGCTGAAGGACTCATTAAGGCAATCAGGGGCTGAAAGAGAAAAAATAAATAAAGAACACGAGAAAACGTTCACCTGACCCACGTGCTTTGTTTTCCTTAGGGGGAAGAACAGGAAATGAAATCGTATTTTGCAGACTAAAGGTAACATTAAAGCAAAGGGAGAGAGAGAATACGCTAATAGAATGGGATTGTTGGTGATTTTAGCTTTAAATTTTGTTCTTAGGGTCAGAGATGAAAGGAAAATTTAAAGAGTTCTTTACATTGAAGGATGCGCAGACATTCATAGCATCTTTCGAATGAAAGAGACAGAGACTGACATTGACTATCATAGATATCTGATTATTTTTGCGTGCGCATTAGTGTACAAATGCACAAAGAAACCTCCATGTGAATATGAACGCACCTTGATAAATATTCTATTGTATACGTTCGTCTATGCACGCACATGGGAAGGCGAGAGTGATTTGCATCGCGTATCCATGACAGAAATTGAACCGTAAAAGGAATAGTCTAAATTCTATCGTATTTTACTATGAAAAACTTACATGAGGAGACTTAGAATATCAAAAATGCTGTTTGCGTAATCTGAGCTAAAAAAGAAAAATAAACACACACGAACAACAATAATAATTGTTCTAGTCAAACGACCCAGCCATACATAATTAGGATTATAAAAACACATTTTACAACCGCTTTTGACTGAATAAATAAAATAAATAAATAGAATAAATAAATAAAATTTGAATATAATTCAATTCACATTTACGTTATCCACCTTAACATTGAATGGAAATGAAAATTAATTGTAAATGTACGCAATCGAACAAACAAAATATGTTTAAAACATTAGACATACTATACTCTATTTTTTATAGCGGTGCATATTTGCACTTGACTCACAGGGGTGCCCTTTTAGCTCGGAAAGGTTCCTGATACCTGATTGGTCGGAAGTATTTTTGTCCGAACACCTTCATTGTTCTCGAATGATTACCAAGTAATGTGAATCGAAACTTATTTAATAACCTATATTTCTCCATCAGATATATGTTTAGTCAATAAACAATGTGAAAGAATAAATATATTATAAAGAATCGTCTTGGTAAGTCTAGATTTAATAACACAATCCGCCGAAGTCAACGACAGCAGCTTGTTTTCGGATGCACGCTTTGTAATATTGTAATTTTTCACATATTTTAACGCAAATTGGGATAGATTACACTCAGCATAAGTTAAACATGTTATTATAAACTTTCTTTGAATCCCAGAACTTACCAAAAACATGGAATTAATAAAACCCAATATTTGTGAAAACTTATGGGGAGGTAAAAGAACAGCCTCTAGCGGCCTGACGGAAAAAACGATCCCTTCTGACTCGTAGACGCAGTTTGTTTTTTTCTTTCGTAATATAGTTCGGCCTATTCCTTTCAGTTTAAATAGTCTTACATTGTTTCTTTTCGTATTATTTTGCTTAGTATTTTCCCACATTCCTGTTCCTCACCGAATATCTATCTATTTTCCCCGATATCCCTTCTTTCATATAGGCCTATGTGATATCCGCATTACGATTCCTTATGTTTTGCACCTTACGTCAGTAAGTATGTAAATAATAATAACAACATAAATTTTATGCTGTGTAGCAAGTATAACCTATTCTGTAAACCTGATATTAAGCATAGTATTTTTTTATTCCCGCCTCTACACTATTTTAATGAGACTAGCACGCGCTTCCCTTCAAGCCATCACTTTCGACAGAGGATAAGAAATAAGGAATCGTAGTGCGGATATCCCATATTTGAAAGAAGGGATATCGGGGAAAATAGATAGATATTCGGTGAGGAACAGGAATGTGGGAAAATACTAAGCAAAACAATACGAAGAGAAACAATGTAAGACTATCTAAACTGAACTATATTACGAAAGAAAAAACAAACTGCGTCTACGAGTCAGAAGGGATCGTTTTTTCCGCCAGGCCGCTAGAGGCTGTTCTTTCACCTCCCCATAAGTTTTCACAAATATCGGGTTTTATTAATTCCATGTTTTTGGTAAGTTCAGGTATACAAAGAAAGTTTATAATAACATGTTTAACTTATGCTGAGTGTAATCTATCCCAATTTGCGTTAAAATATGTGAAAAATTACAATATTACAAAGCGTGCATCCGAAAACAAGCTGCTGTCGTTGACTTCGGCGGATTGTGTTATTAAATCTAGACTTACCAAGACGATTCTTTATAATATATTTATTCTTTCACATTGTTTATTGACTAAACATATATCTGATGGAGAAATATAGGTTATTAAATAAGTTTCGATTCACATTACTTGGTAATCATTCGAGAACAATGAAGGTGTTCGGACAAAAATACTTCCGACCAATCAGGTATCAGGAACCTTTCCGAGCTAAAAGGGCACCCCTGTGAGTCAAGTGCAAATATGCACCGCTATAAAAAAATAGACTATAGATTCCTCCTCTTTGTTTCACCTAACCATCCTATTGCGAGAAACACCTCCAACAACTCCCTCAGAGAGAGAGAGAGAGAGAGAGAGAGAGAGAGAGAGAGAGAGAGATTGAATTGTGTATAATATTAATCATTAGCAAACGAACTTTGAACAGTTCCTTTCAGTTTGACAGATTCACGGCAATATAAATCATTCTGCGTCGACCCTTGTTTTCACCAAACGTGTTTTCTCCCAACTTCTACAAAAAGTTTGATGTTGGGAAACTTTTAAAAGGATTTGTAATGATCCAGTTCACAAAAAGTTATCAGTAGAATAGCTGATAACATTGAAGAACAGGATAAAACATGGGGCCACTTTCTTGAAAAGAGATAAAGAGAATTACTAATAAACAAAATGGTGAAGGAAAACTTAAAAACCGGAAAATGCTAAAAACATCTTCATATGCATCCTAATTTAGGAGATAAATGTTAATAAAGCGACTGAGTTATGAATAAATGAGAACATCTCTATTTAAAATGTGAAGAAAACTAAAACAGTGATTGTCTTAAATGGATACAGCTTAGTTGAGAAGACATGAACAATTATTTTCTATTTTTACTCAGTTTTTTTTTTCGTAATATATATAATTCAAATGACTTCGAGGTAATAGTAAATTTTGATTTAAAGTTTTAAGCTCTAGTAAATCTGTGGATTTATGATAATTACTTTCTGTTTACATTCGATCCGATAAAGCAAAAGTCTTTCTGGTAATTTTCTAATGATAATTATTTTAAGCTGAATTATCGTGAGATACTTTTCAAATGAAAGAAAAAGCACGGAAACTCATATGCTATTTTCGTTAACTCACGATCTTAAAACGAGAATCAGTTGCAACTGCAATTACTTGCATTTAGTCTTAACTGACTGCTTTGCAAGCGTCATCTTGTAAAAAGACATTAAGTTCACTATCAAGAGAGAGCGATAGAATAATTCATCAAAACAATAAAATAATGTCAAGTTTAGTAGAGCCCCATTTCCAAACTAAATTAACACATGAACAATAACAAAACGAAACAACACAGATTATGCAGGACTAAGACAAAATCCTAGTTTGAGATTTACGGTTATAATAACAGTCCATGCAACGGTAACTCACCATCAGATTATGTTCAAATCCTTACAAGTATTAGAACGTGATAATCCTTGTCACTTTAGTAATCCTATTATCCTTACTGATGTTGTTGTTATTGCCAAGATAATCCCAAATAACACTTTAGATTTCTCTGTCACAGAATGGATGACGGATATGAGTGGTAAAAAATTGAAAATAAACACCACTATCCCTTACGCGTCATCATGAAACATTTCACTAAAACGAATAAATATTCTTTTCCTTTACTTTGTAATCTGTTAAAACAGAATTACAAATTGAAGCAAGTTTTAATAACTAAAATAAATAATGATATGATATAAATCAAAATAACTGATGAATAACCTAAATATATTTTCACATACATATAAGAGAGAGAGAGAGAGAGAGAGAGAGAGAGAGAGAGAGAGAGAGAGAGTACATGTATTCGACATCTAGTTTAGTCCCTTTAAAGTCAAGCTAATCATTAATGGTGAGTATGAAGGCTGATCAACCAAGAAAAATCATTATCTGCATGCAAACACATGACTGCATGTGCAAGTGATATTATTTTAGTTCTTACATGAAAATATAACGGATACTTTAATATCCCAAAATTAAATTATATATTACAGCAAATAAGTGAAAATATTTTTTACAAGAGTCATTGAAAGATCAAGTATTGGGATATAAAAGCTTATTACTAGGTTTACTTTCATGTGATCATTTGATATATTAAAATATCAGTTTTGATTAGGCGGACACACACTGAAATTAACTGCATATCGAGATAATTTAGTTATTACACCGTGTCGATTTTTGTATATTCCCAGACTAGAAAATTTTTTTTTTCTTTTTTCACGAGGCTAAATCTCCTAATAACTCAAGATTTTGGCCAATTACGGGACTTCTGCGGTAACAAACAATCGATAAAAAATTCAATTGAAACTCGAGAGAATTCTCTGGAGCAGAGCTTTTTAGAAAAATAAAAATATCAAATCAAAATGATAACATTAGCATAATCTATTGGCATCTTAATGTAAAGCGAATTCGAATCTGGAACTAAAAAGATAATCATCAGCACTTCCCTTTTTGGGTTCCAACAATGTGATTCAAGAACGTTGAGTTTTTTCTCCCTAATAGGACACTGCTCTCTCTCTCTCTCTCTCTCTCTCTCTCTCTCTCTCTCTCTCTCTCTCTCTCTCTCTCATATTTGACCATAGTTATTATTATTACTTTTTGAATTATCAGTCTATTCAGGCATAAAGGTCCTTTCAACTTATGGATTATTACAGGCTTTACCAGAAATGTCACGAGAAAACAAAGGAAGTCAACTCGAACTCATACTAAGTTAAAAAATATCATCCATTAGGATTAAGAGCCTATGAAGGGTTGCTTATAATCAATTAAGAAGGAATTCTAAAGAAACAAGGTTTTTAAACCGTTTCTTCCAAACAATTAAGAGAATAAGAATGATATATAAAGGCCCGTTCAGTCTGAGAGGAATTTAAAGGGTTCCTTTACCGTCTGTTGTAACGTTAGCCTACGTAATGCATCAAGGAATTAATCAATCGTCAATTCTCAAGTCATCGGTAGGTGGGGTCTAGCTTCCGATGTACGATAGTCTTGGGATGAAAATTCAAGGACCAAAATCGAAAACACTCTTTTTATATGATGAAAAAATAAACATTAAAATTCCTGTCAAATATTTGTCAAGATGGTGTGGTTTCAAAAATAAACACTAGTGGGATTTTAAGATGCTTCTGTAGGATAGTGTCGGGAACAAATATCTTGTACAATAAACAGATTATGATTTCCAGAGTCGAAGACACTAACTATTGCGACACTGGTTTAGAGAAATATCTAAATAATCAATATTTCTCATCAGTTTCTGCTTTGCCTCATTAACGTCCACGACATATTGCCATTATTTCAGTCCACTTGGTTCCTGTGCAAATCCCAAGATGCATGATGAATCCTTTAGATTTGGAATTAAACTAACTAAGGGTTCCTTAATTTTGACGTCATACCATATAGGATATAATGACTGATAGTTTTAAAAATTATTACATATTCACCTCAAGGTTAAAGTAGTGCTAGACATTTAGAATGTGAACGCATATCCGGGTAGATACATGTAATGGGGGAGCAGAGAGAGAGAGAGAGAGAGAGAGAGAGAGAGAGAGAGAGAGAGAGAGAGAATTCATAAAAGAAGATTAATATAATAACCAACTTTTGGAAACTAATAATACTCTACCATTTTGCAAAGCAGATGAAATCCTTCCAATAGTCATTCTGAAAAACAAAAAACTGAAGGGAAAACAAGAGGACGTTGTTTTGATTTAATGACATTGATCCTTTTGAACGAACAATGTTGACAGTTCAATTCTAAACATAACTAACACTGATGAATTTGAAGTATCATTTATTTGGATATGAGGAAGGCAATATCTATCGACTTAATGGAGTTTGTGATCATCATCTATATGAATAATAATCTTCTTTCAGCAAGCATGCGATTTTGAAGCCAAGCAATTAGACTGTGTACCTACAGCTTTGTGAACTAACAAATTAAATATGTTTTAAATATACAAAGAGAGAGAGAGAGAGAGAGAGAGAGAGAGAGAGAGAGAGAGAGAGAGAGAGATGCTAATGTCAAGAGCTTGATTATGCAGGTTCCGTTTGTGCATGTAAGGCTTATTATGAGTTAAACTTAGCATCCATTCAATAGAAGACCCTTAATTCGAAATCTACTAGAACATATAAATTGTTACAGTACTTTCCTTTGTTGCCTTACATAAAGAAACAAGAGCGCTTAGAAGTGTGCACAACCTATTCCAATTTGTGTATCAATTTCTTAGCAATAATGGTAGTAATTAAATCAATACTACGAAATAACAGAAATAAATCTTAAAAGCTAAAAAGACGTCATTTTGAAATTTGTATTGCTTTAGGTGAATCTAAAGTTCGATAGTTCCACAAGTTGATGGAAGAAAAATGTAACTACAGTATTTGTTCAGCCTGCAACTTTAGAAACCTCGAAGTTTAAAAACCGTATTAAAGTAACTGGAAATTTCTGATAGTTTTGCAACACTCCTCATTAACTACGACTAATATTGGCCCGAGTTAAAACAAAGTCGATAACAACAGCAATAATAATAACAACAACGATTATTCGCATCATCATCATCCTCTCCTCCTAAGCATATTGACACAAAGGGCCTTGGTTAGATTTCGCCAGTCGTCTTTTCTTGAGCTTTTAATTCAATACTTCCCCATTCATCATCTCTTACTTCACGCTTCATAATCCTCAGCCATGTAGGCCTGGGTCTTCCACTCTTCTAGTAACTTGTGGAGACCAGTTAAACGATTAGTGAGCTATTCTCTCTCTTCCGCATATGGTACTCGAGTAATCTCTCTTATAGTTTTATTTCTAATCCTGTCCTGCAATATAACTCCCAGTACCCTACTGAGGGCTTTGTTATCAGGTCCATACAGTGACACCGATCTCACAAACTGATATATAGTCTGATTTTAATTTCATGCGATTTGATTTCCAAATTTTACTTAACCTGGAGATTGTCTGATTTGAGTTTTTCAATCTTTCACTAAATTCTAGCTCTAAAGACCCTGTATTAGGGATCATAGTTCCTAAATAATTAAATGATTCTACCTCATTAATCCTTTCTCCTTCCAATAATATTTCATCTTCCATTGCATGCTCCATTCTTATCATCTCTGTCTTTCTTCGATTTATCTTGAGCGCAACCTCGTCTGATATTTCATGAATTCTGGTAAGCAACCATTGAAAATATTATGGTGTTCTGCTATTAAGGACAGCATCATCAGCATACTCTAGGTCTGCTAATTTCCTATTACCAATCATCCTTCACCATCTATACATTAAAAAATCCGTGAGGAAGATAAACAACATAGGTGACAACACATTCCCTAGGAGTACTCCGCTGTTCACCGGAAATTCATTTGATAGGACTCCACAAATACTAACTTTTCACTGGCTATGCTCATGAACAGACTTAATCAAATTCATATATTTAAGAGGAATTCCATAATAACGCAGGACTCTCCACAAAATTGGTTGTTGTACACTATCAAAGGCTTTTTCATAGTCCACAAAGGCCATCAAAAGGGGATTTCTATAATCTTCGTACTGCTGTATGTCTCAAAAGGAAAATTTGGTTAGCACAACTTCTACCTTTTCTAAATCCTGTTTGTTTATCTTTCACCTCTTCATCAATCTTTCTCTCTAGTGTCTTTAGAATACGCATACTAAATCTATACATTTTTTCCCCATTTTCATCAACACCCTAATGCCGATTCATCAGATTTTACTTCTTCATGCCACATTCTACAAAATAATCTGAAAAGTACTCTGGGAATCACTTCATTTTCGTCCAGTATCGTCTCGGCATTTATTCCATCATAACTGGGGGCTTTCCATATCCCAAGTTTTTTAATGAAAGCTTCAACATCACACACACTGAATTCATTCATGGGCACATCACGGTCTTCATCAGCTTCAGGTATATCAATTCAAAGCTGTCTTCATCTTTTGTTTTAGATGAGTATAAGCTTTTCTTTGCCCCAGTCGAGATTTCATTAATAATCCTATGAGTGATTCTTACACCATACCCACTCCCTGAATTCATAGCTTTGTCAGCCTCATCTGCTTTCCTGTCTAAATATTCTCTCCAGTCATTCCTGGCTTTTCCTTTCACATCACTATCCATACTGGAATACTTAGCATGCGCTACCATGTAATTTTCATTACTACCTCGAAAACTTTCAACAGACAATTTCAGTTTTTATCTCATTTTTATAGTATCCCACGTATCATTTGATATCCACGGCTTTCTCCTTGCAACTCCGTATCCCAAAACTTAACTACCAACTGACTGATATAGGTTCTTAATATCGTACCATTCATCACTAATCGTCTGCTCTTCGTCTCTTAAAGTCTAATAGACTGTAAATCATTTACTACATTCAATTGTAAATGTTTCTCTGTGCTCATCTTCTAGAAGCTTAGTAGTATCATACTTAAGTATTCTATCTACTTCTGTTGAGTGCTTTCAGTTTTAATTTCAGCGTGGCAATGAGGAGCTGGTGAAAACTACTAATATCTGCACCTCTATAGCTTCTTACACTTCTCAGACTCCTCCTTCTCTTTTTAATAATGGCAAGGTGATCTATTTGATTTTTGTAATTGCCACATGGTGAAGTCCATGTATATTTGTGGAATTCCTTGTGCTGGAAAAGAGTACCTTCAATTACAAGATTGTTTGCTGAGAAGGAACCTATAAATTGTGCTCCATTTTCATTTGCAACTTCGACAAGGCCCTGAACACCCTACACATTCTCTATCCCTTGATTACTCCTTCCAACTTTAGCACTGAAGTCGCCAATCACCATTTTCATATCTCTCTTTGGGATCTCATATATTACACTGCAGTTCTTCATAGTATTCATCTTTTCTTTCTTCAGGGGAATAATTTGTTGGTGCATAACAAGCTATAATACTACAATTTACTATTTACAGCTCTCCACTCAAGTAATTCTTTTTTCTCTTCTTGGTGTCATCATCACTCCTACTCCTTATCTTCCAACTGATAAAAGCAAACTTCCTTAACCACAAATTTTGTTCTATATATTTGGTCTGCATATCATGCATAATAAATCTCGCAGATTTATCCATAATAAGTTTTTCGATTACAAAATTATTTACTTATCACATCATTCTACCAAATAATGTTCAGTCTTAATATTGGCAATTCTTTATAGGAATAAGCTAGGGAAATGAAATAAGGGACACTGCGAAATTGAACTTGGTATTTCTGTATTATTATAATCATATTCATTGTGTAATTTCGTTGACCATAACGAAGGAAAGTGATATAAAGTCCCAGACATAAAAAACACATTCATACTAGGTTTACAATCTATCTATATATATATATATATATATATATATATATATATATATATATGTGTGTGTAATCAATCTTGTCTCTTAAAAGAGGTTGAGAGCTGACGAAAGCTCCCTGTATTCTTAGTGAGAAAAGGGTAAAATATTCATTTCGACGTTATTTTCGAATTCTTAGATTAGATATTGACGATGGCTCTCAAAGAAAACAACCAAGACGCCTGGAGATCTCAAACTTTTATTACTGAATTAAGTGAGGAAATAAGATAAGGGAAAGTTTGTAAGATCCTTCTCATTCAGAAGTGAGAGGTGGATCGGTTATATTTGAAAAGTTACGAGTCTACAACTTCCTTTATCATAGAATACGAGCTGGCTGTAAGAATTCACCGTGCCTGAAATTTGTCAAAAGTGTTAAAGGAGGTTATTTGTGTTTTCTTTATTCAGTGGTCACCTATTCGTAGAATTAACATCTATTCACATATTACGTACGAAGTGTATTCTGAGAATTTCATGAAACTTGATGAAAAGGAGACATTTTGTGTTGCCATATTTACCTCGTCCTGGCTAAGCAATGAAAACTCTCTCTCTCTCTCTCTCTCTCTCTCTCTCTCTCTCTCTCTCTCTCTCTCTCTCTCTCTCTCTCTCTCTCGTAATTGGTTCAATCTTTATATTGTTTTCTTCACCGAGAATAGAATTCCAATGTTCTTCTCCTAATTGTACTTCATTAAGTCCATTTATAATATTTTCATAAGGCGAGAGAGTATTTCCTAGTAAAAAACTTAATTGACCATTAAAGATTCTGATAATAACAGGTATATAGTTTATACTTAAAAGCATGAAGTATTAAGAAAGGCAAATTTTTAAATTAATAAAAAGGCCACAATCCACATTTTGTCATAGAATTGAGGTAAGAATAAGAAGTAAAAATAGTAAATGGTGGGATGAAGAAGTAAAATGATTAGAAGGAAAACTGGAAATATTTGGAGGTAGAAGTGCCTAATAAAAGAAGAGCGGGCGCAAAAAAAAAAGAGAGAGAGAGAGAGAGAGAGAGAGAGAGAGAGAGAGAGAGAGAGAGAGAGAGAGAGAGAGAGAGAGAGAGAGGATGGATAGGGTAGTCCAAAATAAAGTGAGAAAGAAAAGCATGACATGTTACAAAGCAGAGGAAAGAAAGTGAAAAGACGCTTCAGGGAAAATAAAATGTAGAATGAAATGTTACTAAACAAACGGATCTTATAATCAGAAGATGCTGCTAGATGTGAATACAGCAATAGGTTGAAGGAACGAATATTTTGAAGGTTTTTGAATGTGGAAGACAGAAGAGAGCCTGAGCTAAATAATACAAGATTGGAATACTTATTGTGAGGCTGAAAAAGCTTGTGGGGTGGAGTGTTGAAGATCTACGAAAGGTAATTTAGAGGATGAAGGAAAGGAAAGGCATCAAGAGTTGATGGGATTACAAGTGAGATGTTACAGTACGGTGATTATAGTATGACGGACCAGGATTTACGAGTTAAGTTTGCGTGAGCTAGAGATCCTTAAAGAAGAAGTTTGGAATGAATACTTGATCTGTTGTATAACGTTAAGGGTGATAACAGACTAGGAATTATAGGGGTAAAATATTACTTAGTATCACAGGGAAGTTGTATGGCATGATTTTAATTGTGAAAGTAAGGCAGGTGTCGGAGAGAACTTATTGGTGAAGAACAATGTAGACTTAGACAAGGAGGAATGTGTTCGAATCAATTCTTTATTTTGATATAGCTGTATGAAAAGCATGAAAGTAAAAGAAAAATGTTGTATGAGGTGTAAATTGACCTGATAACTTATGACAAAATCAAATAGAGGTAATTTAGATGTTGTTCTGAATGTAGGGTATGGATTCAATGTTGAATGCAATCATATTTTATGTGATAGAAGTGAAGCATGTGTTCAGAGTAGGTAGATAGGAGAGAGACTAGTTTGTAGTCAAAGTGAGTCTGAGACAAGTGCGAGATATGCATCCTTGGATTGCTTATCATCTTTATGGAGTGATTTGAGAGAACAGAAACAATATAGTGAATGTGGGTGTAAAGCTGTAAGGTAAGTAAATTAGTTGTGATTGACATGTGAAATAGTTGATTGGAGACAGTGAAGAGAGACTGCATAAGGTGGTGAGATAGTTTGTAAGTGTGAGAGAGGAGAAAGTTAAGAGTAAATGTGAACAGGAGTAAGGTAATGAGAGTAAATGGAAATGCAGATAAATGTTAGAAAGGATGGTGAAAGAATGGCAGCATTTAATATGTCTAAGCATCTTGGAGTAAACAAAATAGATGGTGGCAATATAAGAGAAGACGCGACTCAAAATATAACGCAGAAGAAAGACTCTAAGATCAAAAATTTGTTCAACAAGCTCCTAAACCAATACCATTATTTTACTCACTATAAAATATACATATAATTTTGATTCTAGTTTCCCCAATCGTTATTTGTTACCGTGCATTCTATTGCTTCCTGCGTCTTAGTCTTCCCATCTCTGCTACTTCCATCCCCAGATCTTAACAACAATGTAATTATAATCTGACTTTGTATCCATAAGTCTAATGGCCTTTGAGAGCATTATCAGTGCCACTTTTATTCTCAGTGACGTTACTTGAAAGGCGTATAGATTATTTAGTTCAACAAACTTTATCTAAAAAAAGGTAAACTTCTCTGTGCTATAACAGTCATTTTCCTCTTTGCAAATTGACCTAATTTTCCACGTAAAACTATCATATTCCATTTCAAATTTCTCTTTGTCGCCCTTTGCCTCTGCCAGTATATTTGCAAATTATGTAATTCTGTTTTCTGGCCACTCGATTTCCAGCAACTGTAATGCTTCATATTCTTTAGAATACTCTTCGAGCAGTAAATGCGCTCTATCCAAACAATTTGTGTAAAGTTACTTTATGCCATTTATATTACCACCATTTACGCCATCTTGGAAATACACTCTTCAAATAAAACTAATCATCAAAGACAAATTATATCTATCTTTATTCTCATTTGTTATTACCATTCAGTACGATCTCAGTTCTTTAGAAAACATCTTAGGAGAGGTGTTACCGAAAACCGAAAAAAAAAAAAAACAGCAAATAAACCGCATTTAATCCTGAAGGTAACACTCCCATTGTTCTGCCAGGTGAATGAACAGTCTGCAGCCATTTCTATTTTGTATTACAATGTTGCGTACATTTCTACCTCTAAAGATACTAATGTCAGAGTTGGCTGGTGTATCTTTTTTTACTTTCGGAGAGGATTGGAGTACTTCACAACTAAAGCAACTTTTCAGAGGTTTTCAAACACGGTGTCTCTCCCTACAAGGGGAAGATATTACAACTATTGAGACGCTTTAGTTCGTTATTTTCAATGTAAGTCTAAAACATAACACACGAATTCTCTTTCACTTTCAAAGCAATATATATATTACCATTGCACAAGTCTAAATATACGTCAACATTAATTATCCCTTCAATATGTTACAGTAATTGTTTAAGTTATATTTGATATTAAATAAAAGATACCATTTCTACTTTCTTAATCAATTCAAAACACCAGTGTATGCTTTACTTATAACTTTCCTAATTTATTAAAATTAAAGTCTGTACTCTTGTTAATGACATGTTACATGCGTAATCCATCACATTGTTCATACGCGTTCCTTTATCATTATTTTCCTCATTAAAAATTTAGAAAATATTTTCATAATATACTGCTTCAGCTTATATATATATATATATATATATATATATATATATACATATATATGTATATATACGTATATATGTATATATATACATATATATGTATATATATATATATATATATATATATATATATATATATATATATATATATGACAAAGCAATGAATTCACGGAGTGGCTATGGTGTAAGAATTTCTCTTAGAATTATCAATGAAATCTCTACTGAGGCAAAGAAGAAGAAGCATATACACATCTAAAAAAAGAGATAGATCTTTTATAACAACAGAAGATGAAGAAAGGCAACGTTGGTTGGAACACTTTAGTGAGGTCATGAATAGGATATATGAAGGGAATAATTTGATTGATATGCCTGAAGCTGAGTAAGACTTTGATGTGCCCATGAATGAATTCAGTGTCTTTGAAGTTGAAGCAATCATTAAAAAACTAAAGAGATGGAAAGCACCTGGATACGATGGAAAAACTGCTGAGATAATATTGACCGAAAATGAAGTGACTCCCAGAATACTTACAAATGTTGTAGAATGTGGCGTGAAGAAGCAAAACATGATGAATAGGAGCTAGGATTGTTGGTGAAAATGTCAAAAAAAAAAAAAAAGGAAATCTGACTGATTGCAATAATTACAGAAGTATTACAATAAATCCGGTTGTCAGGAAGATACATCGTCTGCGCATTCTTAAGACTAGAAATATTGATGAAAAGCTGAGAGATAAACAAGCAGGATTTAGAAAAGATAAAAGTTGTACTGATAAAATTTTCATCTTACGACATGTGGTATAGCATTGTGTAAAATATAGAAATCCACTTTTGATGGCATTTGTGGACTATGAAAAAGCCTTTGATAGTATGCACCGGGCAATTTTGTGGAGAGTCCTGCGTTATTATGGAGTTCCTTTTAAATATGTAAATTTGATTATGTCTGTTCATGAGAATAGCAAGTGCAAAGTTAATATTAGTGAAT
>NC_090746.1:102509600-102519600 GCF_036898095.1 Palaemon carinicauda | reverse complement strand
AAGTTTAATTCATGAATAACTATAAGAGATTTTTTCCACAATGAAGATTTAAAAACATTTTATCGTAATACTATTGGAACTCAGTCCGGCAACAGTTTACATGCGAAAGTAAAAGTCATCATTTTTATAATATTTATTTTTCAAACCACGCTTCCGCATTGTTGGCAGATGAGTTTGGATACGCATGGTTTGTTTTGCCTTGTATTGCATTTAATATTCAGTGACTGTAACTATCTACATATATATACAGTGATTAGTAACTATGAAAAAGAAAATATTATTCGCAATTCGTAGCATAAATGCAAATAAGGTCTAAACTTAAATTGCGTAAGAATGATAATTAAAGAGAACTTCAAACATCAAAATATGTTTGTTACTACTTATGCTACTATTACAAATAATACTAATACTACTTATAGTATCAGTATAATATTTCCATCTCATTTCTCTTCCTCTTGTTTTTTGAAGTTTTTATAGTCAATATATAAAATATCTACTTTAATGTTATTACTATTTTTTTATTGTTTACTACTTCTCTTGAAGTTAGTTTATTTCCCTGTTTCCTTTCCTCATTAGGCTATGTTTCCCTGTTGGAGCCTTTGGGCTTATAGCATCTTGCTTTTCCAACTAGGGTTATAGCTTACCTTGTAATAATAATAATAATAATAATAATAATAATAATAATAATAATAATAATAATAATAATAATTATAATAATAACAAAAAATACAACAAAAGCAAATGATATACTGGGAGTCAAATTCAAGAGTACGAAGAACTACAATGAGAGAGAGAGAGAGAGAGAGAGAGAGAGAGAGAGAGAGAGAGAGAGAGAGAGAGAGAGAGAGATGAAAATTATTAATAGCAAGTTAATTTTTCATCGCCTGTCCCTGTCATTGAACGAGCCTGCAATGTAACTCGCAGACATTTTAACGACCAATTGAAAGAATGATAATTTGAAATGGAGAGCTGCTCTAAATGCAACGAATTACAATTAGGAAGAATCATTTATCTTTTCGTATCTTGATAAAACATTATTACGATGATACTGAATTCAAATGCTGACATATCATAAATAATTAACAATTCTAAAGGAAAAACTTAAATCCACATTGAAAAGGATCATTATATAATCTAGCATTTTTCTTATGGATAGTGGTTGTATTCTGTCCAGCATTTGAAATGATAAAAAACATTTCAAAATTATCCTTCTCGTAAAAACATTAATAAACGAAGGATAAAATGTAACAACATACCACAATGGCACAATGAATAAAATTTATGTATAATTAAAACGCTGATGATTGGGATAGCATATACATACAAAATTAAAATTCTTAGACGTTACAACACTGAATTAACCCAGGTATAAACTAAAATAAATGTATTAAAAATAGTCCGATAGAATATACATCACATATTTTTTCTATACATTATACTAGTAATAATTTTAATTCTTAGCTACGTCAAGAACATGGATAATTCTAAACTCTGCCGCATATTTTACTTGTATTGGTCAACATTAGTACGATATTGAACTTCAAATAGAGATGTAGCAGACTGATGTAATGTGTGTGTGTATATGTATATATATATATATATATATATATATATATATATATACATACATATATATATATATATATATATATATATATATATATATATATATGTACGTATGTATGTATACACACAGATACATGTATGTGAGTATGTATGTTTGTGTGAGTAGAAAATATTCTGTACACGACGGACCAGCAATACGAGAGAGAGAGAGAGAGAGAGAGAGAGAGAGAGAGAGAGAGAGAGAGAGAGAGAGAGAGAGAGAGAGAGAGGGAGAATGAAAAAATTCCCTATCATTTTTGCCATCCGGTCCCTCACGAGCCTTTGCAACAGTGTTAAATGGTGGAAAGTCATTCGAAACAAGATTTCAATATACTGTATAACGTAAAACATATTGGAACTAAGTTTTCTTTTCACACTGCAAAAATGTTTATCAAAAATGTCCATTTTTTAATTGGTTTATATGTTACCATTAGAATTGGGATAACTTTTTATCAACAAATTTTGAACAGTGTTGTTTTGTTTTACCCTTGGATGTATTTCGCATGGTTGGAAATATTTCATTTAAAAATTTATAATTTTCTGATGTAAATTGGATTATGACTTAAATCGTTAACTATTAATATTTACTAATTTCGGTGACTTTTGTAAACATTTTTATTGGGAAATAAAATATCTTAAATATTCGATGGTTGAGACTATGCAACCATTTTTTATTAGTTACCCCCCCCCCTCTCTCTCTCTCTCTCTCTCTCTCTCTCTCTCTCTCTCTCTCTCTCTCTCTCTCTCTCTCTCTCTCTCTCTCCCACTTAGATGAAAGTGACCTTAAATCTCTCTCGAGCCCATCCTCAAATGAAAGTTTTCCAATAAATGCAATCTTCATTGAGAGCACAATTTCTTTTTCATTTCACTTTTATTATAGCAAAACTTGGACATTAAAAATCAATTCCTCTTTGGGAGAAAATCAATGTCATAAAAAGAAAAGTGTTTGAAGGCAATCAACTCTTACCTTGTCGCCCTGAATTTCAAGCTATTTAGCATTACGCGGCCGAAAGGTTTGCTTGATAATTGTTCAACTGGCATTTGCAGCTCCCCGAGTTCTGGAATTTGCATCGGATTTCATACTTTATTGCATTCTACACCATTGCTGTAGCAAACTGTGTTATATAATACAATTATGGATTTTGAAAAACGTTCTTTATATATATACATCTTGAGAATGTTGTTCTGGCCACCTCATTAACATCTAGAAATGAAAGAAAATTGTATGTCAATATTTAGCTTGGTCGGAAATAGCATAACAACGTGCAATTGAAAGTATATTGAATCCTTTCGTGAAATTTAATCTAGTAGAGATTTCAGATATGCTAACCTCTTTTCCTCTCCAGGCTACTACCTGAATTCCCTTTAGGCGTAATTGTTTGAGAGCTACGCTCGCAAGCTTCGTGAAGATCCTTGGGGCTATATTTAGCCCGAATGGCATGGCTTTGAAGGCGTATAGTCTTCGTTGTAGCTTGAACCCTAGGTAGGGGGAGAGTCGACGATTGATTGGAACGTGCCAATAGGCGTCTGACAAGTCTATGGAGACGGTAAATGCCCTCTTGGGCAGTAAGGTCCTTATGTGTTGCAGTGGTAGCATCTTGAACTTGCAGTTCACTATGAACTTGTTGAGTGGCGACAAGTCCAGAATGACTCTGAGTTTTTCCGAGTCCTTCTTGGGAACACAAAACAGCCTCCCTTGGAATTTGATGGACTTTACCCTTCGGATCACTTTTTTCTCCAACAGATCTTGGATGTACTCCTCCAGAACGGGGGTGGAGTGTTGGAAAAACCGAGGGCACGGGGGTGGAGTGCTGTACCAGCTCCACCCCAGTCCATTCTTGAGTAGGCTGTGGGCCCAGGGATCGAAGGTCCACCGATCCCGAAAATTCTGAAGTCTCCCTCCTACCGGTATCATCTCACTTGGACTGTTGTCCTGAGGTCTTGCCTCCCTGACCGCGACCACCCCTGAATCCCCTTCCCCTTGAGGGGCGCCTAGACGAGCCTCTGGCTGCTACTCTAGGCTTTGCTCGAAAGGAAGTTGACTGCCCTTCGAACGTTGGGTTGAATGCCGGGGACTGTGTCGACACGGCCTGGGGTACCCACTGGAATGTGGTCGGGGTTTGTGCCACCATCTGGGGCACTGAAGGCATTGGCAATTGCTGTTGCTGTTGCTGTCTAAATGGCTTGGCTGGCCGAGACAGTAGCCTAGTCCTCTTAGTCTTCCTCTTTGGTTGGGGACCCTCATCCGGGGAAGACTTTCTCTTGATAGACAGGCCCCACTTCTGGAGAAGGTTTTTATTCTCCGTGGCGGCCTTATCAATAACTTCTTTGACCGATTCGCTAGGGAAAAGGTCTTTGCCCCAAATGTTGGAGGAGATTAGTTTCCTTGGCTCGTGCCTCACCATAGCCGAGGTGAACACGAACTCCCTACAAGCTCTCCTCGCCCTGACGAAGCTGTAAAGATCCTTCGTCACTGTGGCCAGATGAGTCTTGGCCACTACCATGAACATTTCATGGACCTTGGGGTCACTTGCCATCGTCTCAAGAGTGGTCTGAAGAGACATCGAGGCAGCCAGTCTTTCTTTTGTCTCGAGCTCTCTCCGCAAAAGAAAGTCAGACAGCTTAGGCAGGTTCTCACCAAACTGACGTCCGGCAATATCAGCCTCCAACTTCCCGACTGAGAAGGTAAGATGGACGTCCTTCCAGCCCTTGTGGTCCATAGGTAGGGCCAGCGACAAGGGTTTACACTCCTCCAGGGAGGGGCAAGGCTTGCCAGCCTCGACTGCTTTTAATACAGCCGCAAACCCTTTCTGTAAAAAGGGGAAGGCTCTAGCAGGAGAGGGCACAAAGGAAGGGAGCTTCTTACTCAATGCAGCTACCTTTGAGTTCGTGAAGCCCCTCTCTTTCATCGAAGATGAAAGCAAAGCTTGAGCCTTAGCATGGTCCATCACTATGACCTCCTTCGGCTCTGTCTCCTCCTTTGAAGCTGGTTCCTTCCTCAACCGGACATAACAGTCCGGATATGACCCCTTGCTGGGCCAGAATTCCACCTCCTCTAGGGGAACTGAACTCAACTTATCCGACATGACGATCTTTCCAGTCATCATCGGCATGTGCTCAGCATATCTCCACGGGTTAGCATCTGAGCACAAGGGAAGGTCTTTCACATTGAGCCTTTTCCGGGGTCCACGTGATGCTGCAAGCTTCTGCATCTGCAGTTCCATTGCACACGCCTTCTCATTATTCTCCTTCTGCATTGGTTGGATCATTCCAACAATGGAGGAGAGGGCCTGTCCCAGCTCTACTGGGAGAGCGGACGATGTTGAGGGAATAGGTTCAGGGATCTGAACTGGAGCAGCCGACACCTCGTCGGCACTCTTCCTCTACAATGTCTGGGGCTTGAACTTCATCCTGGCCTCCTGCCAGGAGGTCTTCCTCCAGACGCTCGGACACGTCTAACATCCTGTCATCCAACTGGATGTCTTGCAAGGCGACCGCGACTTCAGCATCCACCTGGATCTGAATTAGGGGGATCTCCTCTTGAGGCTGGGGAATCACTGCATCAGCTGATGCCCTAGGGAAAAGGTAAACCCTCATCTTCTCACTTGGAAGATAAGGTCCAGAGGTGTTCTTCTGGAAGCCCCTTACCCAGGTACGAAGCTTCTCCCTTGCTATATCCCTTGATTCCGCCGTCCTAGGGGAATCAAAAGCATCAGTAATCAGGTTAGAGCACACGGTACATACCTGAGGGTCCCAATACCGGAGATCACCCTTGGAGACAGCGCATGCTGCGTGCCTCCTACATAACTCATGTCCGCAGAAGTTCTTACTGCGGACGTTGCAGAAAGTACTTCCGCACTTCGGACGTTCCTCCTGTAAAGAGAAGAAATTTCCAAGAGTATCAAGTGAACCACGTATCACTGGATATGCACAGTTAGCATAACAAATCAGAAAGGGAACAGGTGGAGCTCACACCTAAGATATGATTTTAAAATACCGGATAATAGACAAGAAAGAACTCACTTTCTTATCTGTAAGGCAACACCAAAGGGCTGTGCAAGACAACACAAATGTGTTAGAACACACAGTGTTGTACCAATACTATACTATAGTTTTCTCCCTACAGTATATGCTATACTGAAGAATACTGGTACAGTATAGAAGGTAATGCGCCGGCCGGCACTTACCGGCCGGCACATACCATAACTAGCTTCAAAGTATACTACTTAACAGCTATAAGGCGGCAGAATGGTGGTTCAAATGCATGTGCCGGCTGGCAGTAACTGCCGGCCGGCAACAGCCAATGTCGGCTACACAAGATAGCACCCGGCTGCCTGCCACCGCTCGTAGCGACCGGCAGACAAGGGCGTAACAATAGCCGGCCGGCAAAGGTAAACAACCGATGCCGGCCAGCAGCAAAAGAACCAGAGAACTCCGACTGCCCGGCTGCCAGCCACATAGGCCGGCAGCCGGGTCGGGTACAGCACTAGAAGAAAACAGAATGGATGCCAGGATAAGAGAGTATACTACCTCAAAGCCCGGCAATCCGAAAGAGTACAAATAAGGAAGGGGAGAATCTAATTCAGGCTTCCTGACCAATGCCGTCTGGCTCTAAAGACAGACATGGATGAGGGACCAAGGGAGGTCCGGGCAGCACTCAAAGCAGAAGACCTTTGCCGGCCGGCACACTCTGCCGGCCGGCAAGGGACTGAGTCAATTCCACATCCTAACCTATACTAGGTCCAGATGTAGAATGACGTACAGTACTGTAACGGCTAGGCCATTACAGAGATAGAGGGGGAAGGGACAAAGAAGGTCCTACCAACCTTGCTTTAGAAAAGAATCACCCGCAGCCAAGAAAACTCATCTTAGCCTAAGGGAGATCCAAGGAGGGAGGCCAGCAATATTTGCCAACCCCCACTGAACCAAAGCAAGGAAGGTGTTGCTACTCCCGGGGAGAGGATCTCATCCTCCCACCGAGAACAGCAACAAGGACTAGTCTGTTAGATCACAAAAGAAGGAATCATCTCGTACAGAAACCTTCGGGAGTGACCTAAAGAGGTTAAGCCTCCTATGTCTGCGTCAGACTAGCGAGGGAGCTCAACCCCAAGCCAGACAAACACAGACACAGACTAAAAACTCTGATGTTCTGCCCCTCTCTGAAGCCAGACTTACTGGAACAGGAAGGTACAGTAACACCCCAATATAGTTGTATCGAAAGTTAATTCAGATAAACCACTAGGGTTAAGCCCAAGGCTTAAACAGAGGGAAAGGGATTGCATACCTTCTCCGAAGAAAAGTTAGCAACCGGGGAGTATGAGAAAGTATACTAAGGCTCCATAGGCAACTTAGCCTAGGCACCAAGAGAATCGATTACCTAAATCACCGAAACTCACTCGTATACTATCTTGGAAATAATCAATATAATCTTAAATGTATAAAACTGCCTAAAGCTTCAATAAAATTTTAAAACACTCAGAAATCCAAAATTCATGCAGGAAAGTACTAGGGCCAAACGACTAGGCTACATGGTCTAGCGTAGGCCAGAATTGGCGAATACTTCGCCAAAACAAACAATACTAAAAGTGCGAATAAGGAAATACTATGTAATGCTAAATAGCTAAAATTATTAAAGCAAAACAGCCGGGAACGTCGCTCTGGCTAACTAAAACTCATACCTAGCGAGCGACAGCGTCCAGGACGCCTCCGGTAGGCAACGGCTCATGTAACAAAGATTATTACTATTAATCACTTTAAAAATTACCAAGAGCCTACATTTATACATAAAAGAAATAATACTCAACTTATCAGAGGCAGACGAAGTTGGAGAAGGCATAATAAAGCGATTAAATCCAAGATTTTGCGAGAAACACAGGAAAAAACACCGAGTTGTTAAGCTACGCAAAAAGGAATACAGATGGCGCCAGAATCGGCGCAATGCACGCTTACGAAACGGGAGAAGAGAGAGCCTTTTTCTTTCTCGTTTTCGTTTTCTTGCCAATTGACCCTTTCGAAGTGTTATCTCTGTTCGGGGTGCAGATTGCCATGTGGCGTGTCAAGAATACGTCCTCTGATATTTCGCGATATCCCTGGTAGGGATATTCGCTCCAGGAGTTAGAATTCTGGGTACCTTAAGGTAAATTCTCTGGGAATATCGCCGTAGTTGTAATATACCCTAGGAAGCTACCCTATAGGAACTTCCATCAGGACGACATGGCTTGAGCCCAAAAATACCATTATTTCGTTTCAAGAATAATAGTGATAAATAAAATATTATAAATTAACATTTCCTTTTACACTATAAAATCTGTAAGAAAGTAACTTTAAGGTGGCATTACTACTATTTATAAACTCTATTACAGAAGCATTATATTTGCCATTTTTGACGGACCGTGTACACTATATGCATTTGCTTGAAAATACTTCCATTTACTATACAGATAGTTGGTCTCATCCAAAGAACGCTCCAAAAGGCAAAGGGCCATATTCTTTTTTATCTATCTCATTTATCAAAATTCAGGAAGGCCTTACCCTCAACGAGTAATGTACATCTTGAACGACTTACAGTAATTGAAAACACTGAAATTGTAACGCTAGTTTAAAATAAAAATTTTACCTTTATCTGGGCCAGTACGAATAAACGGCCAATAATTATTTTGATGATGCTATGTGCAAATAATTTGTGTATATTCGGCGCTGACAATGCTTTACTTGTCGAAATGAGGGGGAAATGAATATAGGGTAATTAACATATAAATATTCTGTGGACAAAAGATATCCTTTTGCTTTTGGTGACTGAAAAAAACCCATGATGAAAATTAATAACGCATTTTAAAATTAATCAAATATACAATTCAGTTTGTAATCATACAAAACACTGTTGTTCCCATGTAAAAGTAACCAACCAAATATTACTAATAAATAACCTTAAAGAACTAGCCACTAATAAAGAACCTTAAAGAATTAGTCAGTGTTTGTAAAGGCTTAAGTTGCTTTAATGTTATTCTTTAATAGGATTAAATATTCTAACCTTTTATTAATTCTGCAATGTTATTATTATTATTATTATTATTATTATTATTATATTTTATTATTATTATTATTATTATTATTATTATTATTATTATTACTTAATTACTAAGCTACAACCCTAGTTGGAAAAGCAGGATGTTCTAAGCGCAGGGGCTCTAACAGGGATAATAGCCCAGTGATGAAAAGAAACAAGGAAAAATAAAATATTTTAAGAACAGTAACATTAAAATAAATATCTCCCTTATAAACTATAAAAACTTTAACAAAAACAAGAGTAAGAGAAATAAGATAGAATAGTGTGCCCGAGTGTACCCTCAAGCAAGAGAAGTTTAACCAAAGACAGTGGAAGACCATGGTACAGAGGATAGGGCACTACTCAAGATTAGGGAACAATGGTTTGATTTTGGAGTGTCCTTCTCATAGAAGAAACCCATTGATGCCGCTAAGGCAATCGCCTTTAATGAAAACTTTAAATGAATACATGAATATATATATATATATATATATATATATATATATATATATATATATATATATGACATTGTCTATTCATTATAGACATCCGGAATCTTGAAGATCAAAGAGTTATTCACTCCTCCGCGAAGTTCAGAAGTGAATCCTTTTATGGTTTTTCCTCCTTCTGAAGAGTCTTGATCTTCGTCTTCAAAGAATCTTCGCCTTCGCCTGCCCGATCAAGGAGAGGACAAAATAAAATAAAAGTTATTATGAAGAGAGAAAGGACGAAAGATTTATGTGACTAGCGTCACCATTACCAACTCAAACTATTCTGCAAATTCCTTTCGCCTGCAGATCCTCTGAAGACCCAGAGCTCATTTAGAGAATCTGGTAGAACTCGGAATCTTCTGATTGCTTTCGTTCTTTTCAGTTAACTCTTATCGACTTTTTACCGCCAAAATACGATTAATTTTTTTGAAGAATCGTTCGATTCCCTTTCTTCATATTCTTGAAAACTTCGGCTTCAAGGAAAAATGAGCGTTTTATAAATTTTCGCCTTTTCTGCAAAATCTCACCAAAATAAACAAAGTAAAAAGGGAAATCCTGCAATAGGAAAAAATCGTTTCAACGTAAAAACGGGATCTTTTCCGTTGAAGACAACTGAAGATTTCCCATCCTTTCTGATGTCTTCGAGGAAGTACTCTCTCTCTCTCTCTCTCTCTCTCTCTCTCTCTCTCTCTCTCTCTCTCTCTCTCTCTCTCTCTCTCTCTCTCTCTCTTTTTTGAGCCCTAGGGGCGTTTGTAAAAAAACGAATATTTTACGTTGAAGACAACTGAAGATATTTCATCCTTCCAAAACGGTCTTCGAGGAATTAGTCGCGCTCTCTCTCTCTCTCTCTCCCCCTCTC
>NC_090746.1:102479600-102504600 GCF_036898095.1 Palaemon carinicauda | reverse complement strand
CTAAGACAAAGTGTAGATATGAGCGAGATATATGTTAAACATAAATTAGTTATATAACCCCTATCTTCAAAAGTGGATCAAGACTAGAGGCAAGCAATTATAGACCTGTTAGTCTAACATCACATATTATGAAAGTGTATGAGAGGGTAATAAAAAAAGAAAATAATGAACCATTTGGTTAAAAATAATTTTTTTAATATGGGTCAACACGGTTTCGTGCCTGGAAAAAGTACACAGACCCAACTGATAGCACACTATGAAAACATATACAAATATATGATAAATGAAAAAGACACAGATGTGATCTATCTAGATTTTGCAAAAGCCTTTGACAAGGTAGACCATAACATATTGGAGAAAAAAATGAGAAAGCATAATATTGTGGGAAAGATAGGAAAATGGGTAAAAGAATTCCTGCAAAACAGAAAACAGATAGTGGTTGCAAATGACGAGAAATCAGATGAAGCCCAGGTAATATCGGGTGTGCCACAAGGTACGGTATTAGCTGCACTGCTGTTTGTTATTATGATCTCAGACATAGACTGTGATGTTGAAAACTCCGTAGTGAGAAGTTTCGTCGATGACACAAGAATAAGTAGAGAAATTACTTGTGATGAAGATAGGAACTCACTACAAAGAGATCTAAACAAAATATATGAATGGGCGGAGATAAATAGGATGGTATTTAACTCCGATAAATTCGAATCAATAAATTATGGAAACAGAGAGGGAATGGTATATGCATACAAGGGACCTAATAATGAGACAATCACAAACAAGGAAGCAATTAAAGACCTTGGTGTAATGTTAAATAGGAATATGTTATGCAACGACCAAATAGCAACACTGTTGGCTAAATGTAAAGCAAAAATGGGAATGTTATTCAGACACTTTAAAACAAGAAAAGCTGAACACATGATTATGCTTTACAAAACTTATGTACGTAGTACACTCGAGTACTGCAATGTGATATGGTACCCACACTACCAAAAGGATATTGCGCAAATAGAGAGTGTACAAAGGTCCTATACTGCTAGAATAGAAGAAGTTAAGGACCTTGACTACTGGGAAAGACTGCAATTTTTAAAACTATACAGTCTAGAAAGGAGAAGAGAACGCTAAATGATAATACAAGCATGGAAGCAAATAGAAGGAATTACTGAAAACATCATGGAGCTAAAAATATCAGAAAGAGCAAGCCGAGGTAGATTAATAGTGCCAAAAAATATTCCAGGTAAACTAAGAAAGGCACACGGGACATTAATCCACTACGCACCAGCATCGATAATGCAGCGACTATTTAATGTGCTGCCAGCTCATCTAAGAAACATATCAGGAGTGAGCGTAGATGTGTTTAAGAATAAGCTCGATAAATACCTAAGATGCATCCCAGACCATCCAAGACTGGAAGATGCAAAATACACCGGAAGATGCATTAGCAACTCTCTCGTGGATATACGAGGTGCCTCACACTGAGGGACCTGGGGGAACCCAAACAAAAAATAAGGCATAAGGTAAGGTAAGCCCGGGCAGGCCTCCCCCCTCCCGCCAGCCCATAAGGTAAGCCCGGGCAGGCCTCCCCCCCCCTCCCGCCAGCCCAGGCGGGACTCCCCCCCTCCCACCAGCCCGGGCGGGCCTCCCCCCCCCTCCCGCCAGCCCGGGGGGGCCTGCCCCCCTCCCGCCAGCCCGGGCGGGCCTAACGCCATCCCGCCAAAAACATACACATATCTATCTTTATATAATGTGCGTGTGCGCGCTCACGCTCTCGCATGGTTTGTAGTGTGTGATACACAAAGGCTTACACGAAAAGGTCACCCAACAAAACCTATTGATCGTCATTATTATTTTCCCTAATCAGAAAAACAATTATTACAATCATTTTAACAGTAGCAAATGATTAGTATATATTTCAAATCATCAGGCCTCATTGAATGCTATTACCCTAATTAGGGTAATAGCATTCATTGATACAAGGTATCACTGAAAATCATTACCATAAATAACAATTTCTAAATCGCACTTACAGTACTCTTCAGGAATTGATTTAATGATTTTGATGAACTGATTGTTTCCAAGCAGATTTGAGATATTAAAGATGTATTCAAATCCCATGCCAAATCCCAGGTGCGCACTAAAGTTAAGGGATAATATCTAACAGAATAAGATATTCAGAGCCGTTTAGAACACCATTTTCCATACTCTCGCTCCTGTTGACTTGAGGTTCGGCCCTTCAAGAGCTTGGAATGCTATCATATAATACACATATTCATTCTTCCCTGAGCCCACTCACCCAAGCACGCGCGCACACACACACCTCGCATATATATATATATATATATATATATATATATATATATATATACATATATATATGTATGTGTGTATGTGTGTGTAGTACACAAAATCCTACAAATACAAAATAAATTATGCTTACAAGTGGACGGATAACAAAGATCCATCAAACATCGTGTCTTCAACAGCCATGACTAATTCCAATAATCAGCAAAACGAATATTACAATGATGTCAGCAGCAACAAACTTTCAAAGTACGACATCTCATTAATGCTAATATCCTCATTAGTAGGAAAAGGCTCATATTAATTCTGATAACACTTATACAAAGGGCCAATTACCAGGCTTTATTGAAAATTGTGTTGTGCATAATTTCATAAATCGTTCTTTCTATCGGACTGGAAATGTTTTTTTTTTTTTTCACCCTAACCTAAGCGTATAGATTCCAAACAGTACTGGGACACTAAAGAAGTTATATTCAAACCATATTGCGAAAACAACTCCTCAGCATATATCTAATGTCACTGACTAACATAAAGGCGAGGGGATAATAGGGCAAGCTCACATAAGAAGTAAGTTGCTCAACTTATGAGCCAAATGTCATAGAAGCATTATAAATATTTTCACAAAGATATGGATGCATTGAATATTGTTGTAGATCCACTAAGTATTTATAATAACTATTAACAATATTATAAGCTGAAAAAAAAAGGAAATTTTATGCAATAAAATAGTGAAGGTGTAAAATATGTGAAAGTTTTAGACCTATATTAGTTTATGCATTGAGCAGCTTAACTATTCAGGACTAGGATCAATCCATTGATGACATAAACTTTATTTTATAACCGTTTAAACTTTAAATGAACGTTATCGTAATGAAAAAAAAATTAAAAAAATAGGTTGATCTTCAAAAAACAATTCTGAATACCATTGGCATTTGGCAAAACATTACACATACGTTATATATATATATATATATATATATATATATATATATATATATATATATATATATATACATATACAGTATATATATATATATATATATATATATATATATATATATATATATACATATACAGTATATATATATATATATATATATATATATATATATATATATATATATATATATACAAATATATATATATATATATATATATATACAAATATATATATATATATATATATATATATATATGTATATATATATATATGTATATATATATATATATATATATATATATATATATATATAAGGGTTGGTTTGATTTAAATGAAAATGAAATATATTGTCAGAAATTGCCTTGGGAAAGAGAAATCATAGAAAAGTAATAACTATATTTAAGTATTACAACAAATGAATAAAATCCTAGTAAATACCTATAACATTTAGGGTAAACTTGGTGTTCTTTAGAATTGAAGTTGTTGTTGCAATTATAAAAATGATAAAAGTTTGGATTTTTTAAAAGGTGTTAATGGAAATCAAAATTTTGTTGCTTGTACAGCACCACATGAAAAATTCCTTAATATGTTTTTAGTTTTATTTCTTACTTATTATATATATTGCTTGGTAGTTGGTTGGCCAAGACACCAGCCACCCGTTGAAATACTACCGCTAGAGAGTTACTGGGTAATTTGACTGGCCAGACAGTCCTACATTGGGTCCCTTTCTCTGGTTGCGGCTCATTTCATCTTTGCCGACATACACAGAATAGTCTGGCCTATTCTTTATACATTCTCCTCTTTCCTCAACCAGTTTACAACACTATTATTACCAAACAATTCTTCTTTTCTCAAGAGGTTACCTACTGCACTGTAGTTCAGTGGCTACTTTCCTCTTGACAAGGGTAGAAGAGACTTTAGCTATGAAGCAGCTCTTCTAGGACACTCCAAAATCAAACCATTGTTCTCTAGTCCTGAGTAGTGCCATAGCCTCTGTACCATGGTCTTCCATTGTCTTGGGTTAGAGTTCTCTTGCTTGAGGGTACACTGGGGCACACTATTCTATCTTGTTTCTCTTCCTCTTGTTATTCTGAAGTTTTTACAGTTTTTATATGAAAGATTTATTTTAATGTATTCTTTTTCTTAAACTTCTCTTCTATTTTTCCTTATTTCCTTTCCTAACTGGGCTATTTTCCCTGTTGGAACCCTTGAGGTTATTGTATCCTGCTTTTCCAACTAAGGTTGTAGCTTAGCAAATAATAATAATAATAATAATAATAAGCAACCTTGTTCCTTTAATGGAATGCAGCGAGGAACAACGCCCGAGCGTTTTATGTTCTCGATCCGCATTCTGCTTTAAGCCGAGAATTCTTTTTATTACTCTTCATTTTGTCCGAATCCGAAGAAGTGATATTCAATTTGGGAATCAAATGACATAAGAAGGGAAATGGGAATCGGAGAACAAAAATAAACTTCGGCTGGTCATTCAAAGATATCGATTCTTCAGGATATATCGTTGTAGGAGAAAAATTCTACTTATATGTTTTTTTTTCTTTGCCCACTGACTGTTACTCTAGTTCCTTACCGACAAAATCGAAAGGCTAAAGATCTCTGTCCATCCGTCCGTCCGTCCGTCCATCGATCTGCCTGTCCATTATTTCGTTGAGTTTAGTAAATAGAGTCATTGTTATTAATATCACTGGTCTCACTTAGGATCTTTTAATACATAATATCATGCTTTCATTATTGCGATCAGTTACCTTCATTCACTAAATGAATAATTGTTAATTAATATTACCATCGTCATCGATATAAATTATCTCCCCAAGGATGTTTTATTACTTAGTATTATGGGTTTTTTTTTCTTCTTAGGTCTCGCCCCTTTTTTTTTTTTTTTTTCCCTCACTACCACCAAAATCCTTCTCCAAATGATGACATTTAAACAGAAACACAAAATCAAGGAACATTCTGGACCCTTAGGTTTATAAGTCATAATTACAGTGGAATTCATAGACTCGACAACGTTAATACAAACAGTACGATCTATGAAGTTTAGCAGCGTCTAAGAATAAGACCCTTGAACGTGCGATTATCAAGTTTATTATATGTTGATCTGCATTTTCGGGGTTTAGATTTTGTGATAGTTTAAAGCCTTTCGTTAAAAAAAACAATAAATTAATAATTGTATGCATCTGTCTTTAGCTACTAAGTACCGAATAATAAAATGAAAATATCCTTTTTAACATACGACCTTTCCAGCAAAAAAACATCACACTTCTTCATATGGAATTGTGGAGTAATGTGATGTCCTTGTTGGCTTTCCTACCTACCAAGATATTTGTAATATGTAAAGGAACAATAAAAATAGACTCGTGGCGGCTGCTTAATCAAGGGGGGGGGGGGAGGCAATAAATGTCTACCTAGGGTAAATGAACAACGCGTGAGTTTGGGAAATACAAAGTTCTCTGATATTCTTGTTTCTCGCTTAGAGAGAGAGAGAGAGAGAGAGAGAGAGAGAGAGAGAGAGAGAGAGAGAGAGAGAAGGAAATGTTTATAGAAAGATACACGTGCAGGGAACACATCATCGGGGCCTAGAAGAAAGGTAAGGCCTAGAGACAAGTTTCAAATATAGAATTCCTGTTTCTTTTTCGAGCCTATTGTTTGACCTCATTAGGTAATATGCCTAAGGAATTATCTAGAGTAGCTGAGGCTATATCCCTGTACTTCTAAATTATAATTCATAAGGGATTCTCATCTCTACACGTTTTACTTGGGTTTCCATTTGTATACTGTACACTTAGTTCAATTACACCTTGGAAAAGAGAGGGGAAATGTATAAATTGTTTTTAGATTTCTCCAGTTGTACTTCTTTGATTGTCATAGAGAAAGTGATACATGTTCTGGCTATTTCCTAGTGTTAATGGTATTCACTGGAGTGCTTCAGAATGCCTGAAAATACTACGGAGTCATAGATGTTTGAAAAAAATTGGAAGCTGACCAGAGGAGCGTTAAAAGGCTCATGTGTTATTTAATTAGCATTCTCTCTCTCTCTCTCTCTCTCTCTCTCTCTCTCTCTCTCTCTCTCTCTCTCTCTCTCTCTCTCTCTCTCTATCCTTAAAAAAAAAAGAAAAAAAAAAATCTGCTTATTTGATATTTGGACATCTGATAAATAGTGTCTCTGTCGCTAATTCACTTCTCCCTAAAAGGGCAGTCAATTTACTCATTCCAGTACCCAGGATTTCAGAGTAGTTCCTCAAACCACCAGCGAGCATGATAAAGGTTATTATATATTTGCTATACATTTCTACGTATTGAAATGTATATATGTATACGGGCGTAATGGTACTTCATATTATACATGCATACTTGCGCATCACACAAAATTTTACAAATATACTAAAGCATATACACCGCTAAAACAATTTCTCTCTCTCTCCTCTCTCTCTCTCTCTCTCTCTCTCTCTCTCTCTCTCTCTCTCTCTCTCTCTCTCTCTCTCTCTCTCTCTATATATATATATATATATATATATATACATATAAATATAATATAATATATATATATATATATATATATATATATATATCAAAAATCGCTTTCCTTTAAGGAATTCTACGTTCCCCGAAAAGTTTTCCAGTATATATTGGGTCCATTCACCGGCAGGACAAGCGGTGATTCATTTTACTTCACTGCTTGAAATACAAAACCTCCCTCTAGTATATTTCCAAGCTCAGTGTCTTTAAAGGCATTTTCTTTTTTTATTTGCTGATTGATTTACGGACAGGAGATCGAATGACCTGCAACCTTTAATATCAAGTCCATTGCAATATCGACAGTCATGGGAATATTTTGACGAAATGTTTTGCATCTTTGTATTACGAAAGGAAAGAAAACAACACAGAAAAAAATAATCGTCATTATAAAACCCGACTAACCTGTAATTAATAACTGAAACGTCACACACTTGAATAGTGCATAAGACAGTACAATAAAAGAATGCAGCAGTGAAACTGTAACAACAACAAGAGTAGCCATTTCTAGTCCACTGCACATCCTAGGTCTAAAACATGTCCTTAGTCATGTCTGGGCCTTGGCCATTTTCATCATCACGCTAGCCACTACGGAATGGTGAGGGAGAGAGACTTTGGTCTGATCTTTCACAGCAAACCAACCTAGTATATGTGGCTCTGACTAGTAAGTACAGCCTTGCTGATCATGGCGATACAAACCTTTCACCATGTATATGTCCAAAGTTCTCTGAATTATCTGAATTACAGTATTTGGCTTGCGTATCATGAAAGAACTTCCACTTTAGAAGGAACAACAATCAATAACAATAATTAATATCATAACGATGAATATTAATGCAATCACAAAGTATATAACTTGGATAACAGAATGACCCTAAAGTTGAACCCACTAGTACACAGATGGTCATTAATCATAGACGCTTCATTGTGGGGTTATAACTGAAGTTCGTAGGGTAAGAGAAGACATAACTTACTTACTGTCTGACTTCCATGAAATACTATTCGAAATCAGTAATTAGGCTTTTGGTTTCATTTCCTGTAAAATTGCAAACAATGCTCTGGAATTCATCTGACAGTAGGTTCCTTCATCCAAAAAGGCAATGTTCCTTTCTCCCACCAAATTTTATAAAAAGTTGCTAGACATGAGACATAACTTTGGTAAGAGTTTCGTTGCAATACACCCGTAAATATCCAAGAAACTAAGAAGCAATCAAATTAAAATTAAGCATCATAGAGAGAGAGAGAGAGAGAGAGAGAGAGAGAGAGAGAGAGAGAGAGAGAGAGAGAGAGAGAGAGAGAGATTCAATTTATGGAATAATTCAAAGCATAAAATCATTCTGCATTCAATATTGGTCGTTTAATATCATATGCTCATACCAATAATTCATCCTGATTGTTCCAAATGCCACCCTTCCATGAGCTAGATAATGAAACCCATAGATTGTACGGTTAACCGAAAGTAAAATTCCAATTTTAGGTCAAAGGCAAAGGCAATTCATAACCTTCATTTACTATTCCGGTGTATTTTTTCCTAATAATACGTTTTAGGACGGAAGCTCCCACGCCTACATTTTCGCTAGTGCATGAATACATGCATCCATATATATATATATATATATATATATATATATATATATATATATATATATATATATATATAAATGTATAAATATGTATATATATATATATATATATATATATGTATATATATATATATATATATATAAGTATATGTATATGTATATATATATGTATGTATATATATATATATATATATATATATATATATATATATATAATGGAGGCAATATTCCAACACAAACTGAAACCAAACCTGGGCCGGGCAACGTATGAATTAAATTGTCTTTAATTTTATTTCGTGTGAGTTCATAGCGCTGGCGCTTTCATCTTTTATTGTGTATTTAAATTGATTTTATAGTTTTATGTTATTTTCTTATTTTTATTTCATAAAATTTTTGTATGTTCATTTTAAATTTTCTGTTTTAAATATTTATCATATTATGTTTTAACTTATACAATGTATTCAATTTTAGGCTCTGATGATGGAAATAGATTTTCCGAAAGCTCAGCATTAAACATGTATATCATAACCCTGGTACTATTATTCCTATTGAAACTCCGCTTTCCACGGAATAAATCAATAGCTGATATGTGATTACACAACGATATGGACGACCGGTGCTTTCTCTTGATCGAAGTACACAGCGCCAAGACTACAAACTTAAGAAACTTTTGAGTGATCTTCATTTTCTGAATTGTTGCCACGCCCAGGACCGTTCCTAATTTTTTGCGTTTTAAGTTGTCTAACAAAAATTTTCAACGCACCCGTAGCTATAGAAATTGTCAAAAACATTTTTTATCTTGTGAGATTCGAGAAAAGCAAAGAAGTATTACTGTCTGTCGGGAATCCCTCCAAAACCAGCAACAACTGTTAAAATCCAAATTGTCTTATCTTGATTTTATACATTTAAGTAATCTTGTTGAAACTAACAATTGTAAGTCAATTCAACGTGTAACGCATATCCACCAAAGGAAGCTAAAAAACTTAGGGTATGTAGATGATTGTAATGTGTCTAGTGATAATGTGATATTTAATTTTTCTAAGGTAGTATTAACAGATATTAAAAAATCTGCCCTTGCTAAGTTTGTTTTTCCCCTTCGACGTTTAAACTATGTTCAGCACTTTTTACAGTTAGAAAAATTTTACAAAACCATTTCTACTTTAGATTTTTATGATCCCTTGCGTAAGGGAATCGGGTATTTTAAGCAGTCACTGAGGTATTTGGCTAATCGGTCATTTTATTCTTTTAATCCATTCAACAATAACAAATATTTAGACACGGAAACTATTGGAATTCTTAAGAACTTGTCAAATAACGATGATCTTGTAATAACTAGACCTGGCAAGGGTAATGGTGTTGTACTATTAGATAAAAATACTTATGTTGGGAGGATGGTGGACATTTTAAATGACAGGTCAAAATTTGCTCTGTTAACATCGGGTACTTTTTCGTATTTCCTGAAATATGATGAAAAGGTTAACAGGTTCCTAAGGAAATTGAAGAATAAGGATGTCATTGAAAATGGAACTTTCCAATCTCTATACTGCTTGGGATCTAGGACAGGAATTATGTACGGACTGCCAAAGGTTCATAAAATAATTGTCTTTCAAGACCTATTTTGTCTGCTTGTGGGACACACAATTATAATATAGCTAAATTGTTGGTACCGGTAATAGCTCCAATAACAGTGAATGAATATACAGTGAAGGATTCTTTTTCATTTGCTAAAGAAATTTCTAACTTAAACTTGGGAAAATGTACAATGGCAAGCTTTGACGTGGAGTATCTTTTCACTAATATTCCTTTGACTGAGACAATAGATATCTGCGTGGAAGGGCTGTTTGGAGACGAACAAGTGAATGGCTTCACAAGAAAGGAGATGAAGGAACTGCTAGGATTATCTGCTAAAGATTGTTTGTTTTTATTTGATAAAAAGTTTTAAGTACAGGTTGATGGTTGTGCTATGGGTAGCCCTATGGGGCCTAGTCTCGCAAATGTCTTTCTTTGCCTATTATGAAAACATCTGGTTAAATGAATGCCCTGCCGATTTTAAACCTCTTTTTTATAGACGGTATGTCGACGACACGTTTTTATTATTTCGTAGCCCAAGTCATGTCCAATTGTTTTTAAACTATTTGAATTCCAAACACCAAAATATAAATTTTACTAGTGAAGTGGAAATGGATGGTAACATATCTTTCCTTGACATCAACATTCATAAATTTGGTACTGGGTTTAACACATCTGTCTACAGGAAACCAACGTTCACAGGCTTATGCAATAAATTCTCCTCTTTTATTCCTATACAATATAAGAGAAATCTTGTCTGTACTCTTACTTATAGAGCGTATAACCTTTGCTCTAATTACCTAAACATTCATAAGGAACTGATGTATATTAAAAAATTACTTTGCAACAATGGATTCCCGTATAATTTTACTGATACTTATATAGGGAAAACACTGAGCAAACTCACGCTACCACAATGTGAAAAGAAACTAATTGCTCCTCGGAAAAATATCTTCTTTTCTATTCCATATCTGGGGTCCCACAAGTCTAAAATAAGAAATCATTGCAGTAGAATTGTGCGTGAATTTTATCCTCACGTATCATTGAAGATCGCGATTAAAAAGATTAAAAAAGATTTAGAGTGTCAGTCTACATATTATGCAAAAGAAAGCACAACAAAAATAAAATCTGTGGTGATGAAATAATTTTTGCTCGACAATCTTTCAAAATTAAAGAATAACATTTCCTCTATCGCTTTTCTAATTTATGCTCATTAACTTAAGTATTTACAGCTCAAACATTTACTGGAGAGGAAATTAAAGACTACATTAAATATTGTCATTAATAAGAAATGGAGACCAATTTCGTAATGAACCACTGAATCATTAAAAATTACAGGAAGGAAAGACAATTCGCCGAACTTACAAAGTTTTCGTTCCTTTGTTCCTGTTATTAGTTTAGCGAATTGTAATTTAGAATTTTCCCTCATTTGTTTCTAGATTTTTTCTGCGAAACATTTTTAATTTTCTTACACATCAAACACGATTGTAAAACAAAGTTCTTATCTCAATAATAATTTTATTTCACCACTGTAATACATATTCAACATTCTAAATTTTACCATAAAACTTAAAAACATCTATTCAAAGTTCTTAGTAATAGAGAGGGGAGAGAGAGAGAGAGAGAGAGAGAGAGAGAGAGAGAGAGAGAGAGAGAGAGAGAGAGAGAGAGAGAGAGATGACAAAAAAATGCTAACGGTACTTTTATAAATAATGATCATATTTAGAATAACCTTAGATTTATAGATAAATAATTTCGCAGATCAGGTATTCTTTGCCAATTATAACTTACATACATATATATACATATTTATATATATATAAATACATTATATATATATATATATATATATATATATATATATATATATATATAGAGAGAGAGAGAGAGAGAGAGAGAGAGAGAGAGAGAGAGAGAGAGAATATATATATATAAATATATATATATATATATATATATATATATATATATAGAGAGAGAGAGAGAGAGAGAGAGAGAGAGAGAGAGAGAGAGAGAGAGAGAGAGAGAGAGAGAAAAATATATATATATAAATATATATATATATATATATATATATATATATATATAGAGAGAGAGAGAGAGAGAGAGAGAGAGAGAGAGAGAGAGAGAAATGTTTTTTTCTAACAGGGGTGGTTCCATGAGATAACAAGGAAAGTGTTACTGTCACATGCATCCTTTCACTGCTGGGGCATGGATGGACATCCTATAGCCTATACAGTAAAATATACCACAACTTCTATATATACACACAAACACAATCCTACTACTAGTACCTTTTATCAAATATACGTGCATTTGTAATTAGCAAAAAGCACCCCTTAACGTCTTAAATCATTCACGGTAGATTAGAGAAAAACTAATCTGCAAATAATAGATAAAATTAGAATACCTTGTTTTACATAGGTGCTCTAGATAAAATTACCACCCCCCCCCCCCAAAAAAAAAAAAAAACCGAAAGGTACTAACCTAAGACAGATAGCATCCGATTATCAACCTTCTGTAAAGTCGTTAACCTTTTGGACTTCGACTATAAGACTAAATTTAACTTTGGTCAAAGAAAAAAAAAGAGAAATTTGTTAGTTACAGAGAATCTATGGTATGGTAAGCAACTCTTTTAATGTGGAAGAAGCTCGAATAAATTTACATTCTTCACATCTTTAGTGACTTTGGCCTACAGAGCAATTCATTCTATGTCGTATATAATTTCGGCATATAATGCGTGATATTTTTAATAACAGACGCGTCATGACAAGAGCGGTATAAGTAAATTTCAGATTTCACTTCAGTTTAGAAAACGAAAGCTTTGTACTTTCTGCGAGTATGCCATTTTATCATTATCTTTGCTTGCTTTCAACTTCTCCATAATAAAACATGCTGCATTTTATAAGAATATTTATCTTTATTTTTAGGCGGTGGTCACTAACATCGTAGAATGAAGTCCCTCATTTGAAAATGTCAAAGTTGTCCATAGTTCAGATAAGTTACAACAGTCCATGTTCCAGTTATCTAGTATTGCCCTTCTAAGATGAAGATTAATATCCTAATACTATCTCTTTGTGTCCATTTGTTTCACGTGAAAGTGAACAGGAAGTAAAATAAAAAACTATTTGAATGTTTCCTACATATTTCCAGCCATTAAAGTTAATCTTAAAAAAAGACACTTCTGGGTAATTTCATTTGCATCCATTTCATAAAATTTATTCTGATCACTTACCTTAGTGCGCCAATAGAAAACTTTGCAACCAACCAAATCTTATCATAGTATCATTTATATATTTAAATATTAACATTATCTTTAATTATTTGTCTGTATTATTTCGTCACAGAGATCATGTTTATCAGAAATGATCTACATGAAGAAATTCTTTAACGGAAAATTAGCATTTCAACCAATCTTATAATTTCATACAAAATCAACTTCAAGATAAAAGGGAAAAATAAAAATTCTTTTTAAACGGAGAAGTCGGAAGAAGTCTCAATATACTTATAATACTTAATAAAGCTGTCCATTTTTATCTTAGGAAAATATGGGAAAAATAGCAAAAAATTTGTAAGCTTGCAATGAAAATTGACCAATTCCTTTATCAGAATCATATATAGCAGAATAACCACAAATGGCTATTCAACGGTACAAAACCAATAATCTATAGATGAAAAATTTATCATTATATATAGAATAAGAAAAGCAGGATAAATCAATTTCCTTTTCTTGAAATTGAAGTATCATTTCACTACAGACAGAAAGAAAATAAAATAATTAGAGTGATTGTGACTCTGCATACCCAGTGGTAAAAAAAGTTTGCATATTACAATTAATCAGTAATGTGATACTTAATTACGGTTTCTGCATTACTAATGAAGTCTTATTCTTCCATGAACAAACTACTGAAAGTACTTTATGAGGAATAATAACAACAGCAACAATAATAATAATAATAATAATAATAATAATAATAATAATAATAATAAAACGCCATCAATTGACAAATATAATCCTATTTTGCTGACACGAGAAAAAGAGTAAAAGTTGGTTGCAAGAAGGTTCCAAGGATATTGGAATCTCTATAATGCGTGACGAACGACCTCGCTCAGTCACCCTTGGAGCTAACGACCTCAAAAGACGAAGAATGGAAAATGGCTCTTTCGCGCGATCTGTCATCGTTCAAAAAGAAAAATGCTTTCACAAGATACGTTAGCAGTTGGTGTCGGTAAAGGATCTTGACATAATGAAGGACGATCAGTTTTAGGTAGAGTTGTCTAACCTTAGGTTACCAGAATGGATAAATTTGCTTCCTCTTAGTCGATCCTTTTGTTCTAATCTTTATTTTTATAAAGGTTTGGATATATATTATGACTGGAATTCACTATAATCATTTGTTATTTGGTCGAAAGTTGGAGGTTTACTTGAGTGAAACTTATATATGGAAACAGTAAATAGAAACAAATAATAATAGCGCAAATTAATGTTTAAAGTTTCAACATATTTTCAAGGAATGTAGGTAGCATTAATACGGACAGGAGAAAATTATTTTTAGTAGGAATAATCATAAATATATAAATGAAAGACTAATATCCCAAGAAATAGTAATATAGAGGAAAACACTTTGGAAAAGGTGTTGCAAGCAATCTCGTGCGGAAGTGACACAATGGTCATTCCACTTCCAAGGAAATGACGGCAGCATCAAAGACAGCGATGTTTGCTGTCAACTACATTCTCCGAATTTCCAAACAACACAAGACAGTGAAACAGGGAAGAGTTCTTCTAACTGGCAAAGGATATTACAAGATTTTGGACGTTCTCCTCTAACGAAGTGACGGATCCATTGCATTGTTACAGCCTTTGCAGACTAATCATTAAAGCTTTCTGTAAGCTGTATTACCGGGACAAGGAACCTTATTGAGGAATCCTTTCAATTCTTCTAATCCTTGTTTTTAGGCATTAAAATAGTTAAAGGGGAACAATTTCTGACAATGACCACAACAATGCATATAACATATGAAAGGCTTTCAAAAATAACTTATTTTGGTGATCTATTTTCTTACCTCTTAATCTTAGGTGTCGACACATATTTTGGATTTCGATGCCAGTACCAATTGCCTATTCATTTTTAAGAATCATATATAGCAAAATAATCGGAAATTGCAATTCAAAAGTTTAAAACCAATAATTTACAGATGAAAACTTTATGATTATATACAAAATAAGTAAAGTAGCATTAATTAATTTCATTTACCTTGAAATTGAATTGGATAAGTGTCCTTTCACTACACACAGAAACAATGCAAAATAATTAACGTTATTGTTATTCTACGCACCCAGAGGTAAAAATAGTTAGCATGATTGGGAACAAACATTAGAGGTAAAAATGTAAAGGAAAAAACTCTTCATTGAGATTCCAAAATCCAATTAAACATACCGCATAAAAAATACTAAATACAGTACATACTGTACTATTACTTAACGCTGATGTTACGAGGTCGGTGTTGAGAATAAATTGCCATAAATTTCTAATAATTTCTTAAGGAACAAAATTATATTACAAAGACGAATTTGATCTCCATTGCTCTTGGGGCATCTTCGGTAGTATTCAAATAATAACTAATAAACTTTATATTGTTACTTTAAAGTCATTTATTCTTCAGTTACAACCTTCCTATCTTTAAATCCCTAAACTTTTTGAGTTATTACCTTCTATTTTTTAAATCTCACATTTCTCAGCTTATATCTTAATATCTTCAAATCCCTTTCTTTTAAGATTATTTTTTTTTTCAAATTCATGATCTTTTATCAATTATTTTAATAGTTTCAAATAATTATTTTCTTATTTACTATCTACCTCTACCCAATCCCTTATTTTCAGTTATATCTTAATACCAATATATACATATGATTTTGTAGTAAAAACTTTCTTATGTATAAACTCAACCTCCAAGTTAATTAACGCATAAAATTAGCTGCAGTTCTGATTTGAATTCGTTTATTGCCTCGCATTTATTTTTACAAAACCCAAACATCATTAGTAAAAAATATGGATCATATTATTTCTTTATCACAACTACTCCTACTCCTATCAATTATAACCTGATTTTTTTATTTCTGTATTGCCATATATATATATATATATATATATATATATATATATATATATATATATATATATATATGTATATATATATATATATATATATATATATACATACACACACACATGTTAAGTTTCAAAACTACGCATGCAAATAATTTTCGAGTATTTCATTGCAGTTATTTATAAAGATTTACCGTACGCCCAAGATAACCTCACCAACTTGTTTACACTGCTGCTACACACATCGGTCTCCATTAGATGAAAATGTTATTTGTACTACCATTCGTATTCTCCTATGCAAAGGCGCATTAAATTCAAATTGACGATTGCGTACATGAAACCACACACATTTATACATATACAAATGAAATGGCCGAACGTCTGTTCTCATGTAAATTTACTTGTTTTTGGAGAGAGAAAGAGAGAGAGAGAGAGAGAGAGAGAGAGAGAGAGAGAGAGAGAGAGAGAGAGAGAGAGAGAGAGAGAAGACTAGAGCTGAAAAATAAACGAAACGGAAAATAATACAGATATGTAGCAAGGTAAGATGACAAAAAAAAAAAAAAAAAGATTGAACAGGATTTCTTAAAACTAAAGACAAATAACCATGAATACTACATTAAGCTTGAATGTCTGGGACATGATAACTGACATGATATTTATGATAAATGTCTCGAGGAACAAATTACTGACTATGATATCAATTCCGGCTTATCCACGTCATCACAATGGCGAATTAATGTCATATCACGCAAACACTTAAACCTAAAAGAAGGAATTAAAGCTTAAAACTAGCTAAGAAATATTGTGGCATATCTGGGTTCATAAAATTCTAAACACTAATTTTAGTGGTAATATATATATATATATATATATATATATATATATATATATATATATATATATATACATATATACATATATACATATATACATATATACATATATATATATATATATATATATATATATATATATATATAAAGAGCAATGTTTAAAAAAGGGAGAGTATTTACATAGTCGAACTTAACCGTTTGCTTATCAAATAAAAAAAAAATCATTAAACCTTCCTACTTATACTTTAGACCTAACCATGAAGGAAATTTATACGACATTATCATACAAAAGCAAATAGTTTTTATTTCGAAAATTCAAGTTTAATAGATTACATTCAACTAAAGTGGTTTTCAGGACGACTTACAAATCTATATTCAACAAAACATAAAGAAAAAATTTTCATACCAATATTTTCAAAGATAATTATAAATCACAGTAAAGAGCCATTACAAAATCGGCTGTAAATGTTACTTTTAACACATCTTAATATGGTAAAACAAAGATACCTACTTATTCAGAAATAATAATGCAAGTACTACCTTCCACACACTAGGTTGAATCTGACGAATATCGTGCAATAAAGTATATTGAGAATTACAATTTTATATTTCCAAAAATGATTAATGAACCGATAAATATTGTATTCACAGAAGAAATATACCCACTTCAATTGATTTAAAAATATACATCCAACATTTCGAATTGCTTGATAACCAGGTGTAGTAAATATCAGTAGTTAAAACATTAACCCCAACAGCTAGATGGATTGAAGGTATATAATCCGGCGTTTGGGCCTGTGAGGCCATTCAGCACCCAAGTGTAACTGCGGGGAACCCCCGTAGTTGCACCAGGAAACAGACACCTGATAGTTATAAGGCAGAAAGTCAAAACCAGGGTGGTGTAAGGCATTGGGGCTGGCAACCTCATTCTAATGGTTATCACGCTTTAGAGTTATCTCCCATGGGAGAATAAGGCTCCTAACTGGGTGGAAGTGTCTATTTGTTACCCGGACTAAAAAGTCTATGCCAATACCAAAACTGATAGGTTGTCGGTTTGAAGAGCCTTTCCTCTGTAAACTCGTACTATTTTCATTTATTCGACTTTTTTAGAATTCATAGGATAGTTTTTTTCGCGCTTCCAAATTTGCCATCACTGATTGCGAGGCAAAAATAACGTGTAGTTTCGAAAGTAAATACAAAATGGTGATTGATACTGGGACTTACGTAAAAGTTGGGTGAACTACTCAGTGCCAGTTAGGGAATAGAGGAATAAAAGTTAAATTTTCTTTTACATTTTTTTTTTTGCTTCATTAATGCCTGTATAGCTTTAACTTTGTTTTCATTAGAAGGGTGTCTCATTTAGAGATTATTTAATCATAACATAAAATTACAACTTATTCTTTTTCCCTTCCCAAAACACAACACCAATTAATAAAGGTAATGGTAAGGTATTATTATTATTATTATTATTATTATTATTATTATTATTATTATTATTATTATTATTATTATTATTATTATTATTATTATTAAGGAACTGGAGAATTACGACAACGCCAAACATTCTTAAATTTATTTCCGTCACCAACAAATAACAACGTTTCAAACATCTCTGTGTTCATAATCATGTTCCTGGGTAAAAGAAAGTAAAACAATAAAGAGCAAACTGTACATAAATATTGTAAACAAACAAATAAATTCTAAGTTAGAATGGGAAAAGGCATAATTAGGCAATATTTATGTACAGTTTGCTCTTTATTGTTTTACTTTCTTTTACCCAGGAACATGATTATGAACACAGAGATGTTTGAAACGTTGTTATTTGTTGGTGACGGAAATAAATTTAAGAATGTTTGGCGTTGTCGTAATTCTCCAGTTCCTTATTAAACTGAGGTTCCCTTCCACCCGCTCAGTATCGGATATTATTATTATTATTATTAGCTAAGCTACAACCCTAGTTAGAAAAGCAAGATGCTATAAGCCCAAGGGCTCCAACAGGGAAAAATAGCCCCGTGAGGAAAGGATATAAGGAAATAAATAAACGATATAAGAAGTAATGAAAAATTGAAATAAAATACGACTAATGAATTCAATGTCGTTCGATAACTGATTCTAAATTGCTTGGTTCCCAGTCAACGCAATCAAGATCCAAGATCTTGACCGGAACTATGAAAGGTTAACCAAGAACAACTAGCTTTATGTTATTTTCGGGAATGTAAAGGCCTAATGGAAACAATTTTCCCTAATAGTGTTCTTTCCTACATCAAACAACAAACCCCTTCTGCACCGTTTATCGTCATGGGTCATGCCATCATTGTCTGTCCCTCTCCATCAAGATCATTTCCAAAAAACTATATTATTTTTGAAGATAAGAACTTTGAGCTTGTGATATATTAAAAACATGCGATTGGTAATCAACATTTTATGGGGTGGATCCAGGAGTAAAAGTCAAGGTACCTGCTTTGACAAAATGATCATTAATTACCAGCAAATACTATCTTATGTCTATAAATATCCCGGGTTATCCATGTTCTTTACATTTTGGTGATCAGACGAATAACATTTCCTCAGTTTTAAAACTTATACCAAAGTCATATTCTTTAAAAAACAAACACATGAAGCACAATGCTGAATCTAAAATTAACAATTTACAAATTCTCGTTTTCAAGACTCAGAAATCTTAAAATCTTATTGTTTAAAAGTGACAAACAACACATTCTTGTAACTTTAAAGTTTTCAAAACTCTTGTCTTTACACCTTCGAAGACGAATGGCTATATAGTTTAAGGATTTCCAAACTCACAAGTCAAATATTCTCTGGGTTTCTAACGTGATTAGTCACACAACCTAATCATCTTAGAACTGCCAGTCACCATTTTAATTGGGTTTAAAATCCACAAGTCTCATAAACATTGTATCAAGTTTACAAGTCACCCATTCTGTAATTTGAAAATTAGTAGGACACGTGTTTTCAAGGTTCGTAACCACACAAGTCTCATACATTAACGGCTTCAAAAGTTTTATGTCAAGAACAATTAAGTAAAAAGAATGAAACGCTATTGCAACACCGGTAAGACAAGTCCGTAAATCAGAATAAATATTTCCTTACATAGGAGGGCCCATCATAAAAAAACGATGTTTCAATTGTAACTGTAATGATATGATTTCTGAAATTTCCATTTTGCATTTCATGGGTCATTGCATGCGACGCAGGAAGGGAAAGTTGACGATGTCTAGAGCAGAAAGCAAAAGGAATGGTTGAGAATATATGCCACAATAATAACAATCATATCCTATTCGAAATGAAAAAAAAAAACTGACAAGTATTTACGATTTTTTATATTTCGATCATTAATATTTTTTTTTCTGAATTCTCTTATTTTTCCTTTCTAAGGCAGCAATCCTTAAAAAGAAAGTTTGTTTCGTTGAATTGTTAGGGAAAAGACAATGCGGCCTAACGGAGTTTAGGGGGAAATGTTCAGTCAAAGAAATGGTTATTGGTGTTCTAGAATAAACCAAAATAGCTATCTAGCTTTCCCAGAAGTTCTTCAACCTACTAAAAGAGGAAAGTGGAGAAAACAGAAAAAAAACTGAATAAAATTTTAAATTACATACGACTGAAAATGAATAAATTATACTACTGTATAGCAAAATAAAATACCGCAGTGAAATACTTACCGCCATCGTTGTAAACCTCCGGATGTATGTCGATTATCTAGTTTCTCTCTCTCTCTCTCTCTCTTTTTTTTTTTTTTTGAGGTAACCATATAGTCACCGGGCAATACACTCCAAGTCAAACCTTGCACTTGCATAATAACAACTATTAAGGAAAGAAGAGACTTCATTTAGTATCTGCCGTATATATTCTGTCACTTTGCTAAACATTACAATAATACGATTACCATAGTTCCTCAACACTATCCGCCATTTACGATTTCTTTTGGGAGATATCAGAAGCGCCAGTTTAAAGAAACATATTGGTAATATGGGATCCTTTTCTGCAATGAATTCTACTTGGAACATTATGAATCTTCAAAGAAAGCCATACTAGCATTCTTGAGTTTTTATGCAGAATGATATAAGGGTAGGTGAGAAACCCCAGCCAAATCATATAATTCAAGTTGGAGGTAATAATCAATAGAGTTGTTGCTTATTTTTAGAAATAGTGATATCTACCGATGAGAAATCGGAAGTAATTTAAACGACAAAATGCATAGTAACACATTTTTAAAGCCTCTCTGAAAATGAAAGAAAACACGCGAAGGCGATGCTCAGAATGAATAAATAACAAGCAGCTCCAACAATTAGGTCAAGCATTTCCTTAGAAAATTCAGAAAAACTATCATTATTAAAAACAAAAATTTGACAGGAAGATTTTTGTAGTAATGCCAGATTAATTAATTGATTGATTATGAGTTATCTGGCATTCTGACATTTAAGGTCATTGACGCCGATATTATTTGTTATAAATAAATAAATAAATAAATAAATAAATGGTAATTCAGTTTAAAACAATAAAAGCAAAAACATCCTTATAACAGTTAAATAACTTTCAGAAGACATGCTTCTGAAATAAATTTTAAAATACCACGAGTATGGTACGACACATCATGACCGAGAATCTTGGCAAGGATAAAGCGGCCATCCTCACCTCGAGCCTCAAACAGATGTCTATTTCGTCACAAGCCGGAAAAAGGGGGGAGGATTGAGTTTGGAGTTGGTATTCCTTACTCGCAAAAGGTCAAGTTTTACAGCAATTCCAATGATTTTTGGTGACCTTCAATAAGAGGGATTGATTCACATATGAGGTTCGAACACAATCTGAGAGAGTCATCTTTTTCTATTGGAGCCCCTAATCAAATTTCGCTTGCTCCAACTGCACCTAATGGGAAGCGATAATAAAAGCATAAGATTTATTATATCCCAATATGTTAAGGCTACAAATAGGCCTACTTAAGCTAGAAACATTTCGTTGGAGTTGCATCAACAAAGAATGAATAAATTTGAGAATTTTATAAACAAAATCTATTTTATCAATGAAATTTCTCAGCATTGTCCCATTCCATCATTTGGTAAGAAAATTGATTCTCCCAACGTATTTTCGTTATTCTTTCGTACAAAGATAAGACCATCTTGCATGATTTACGGGGCAGTGCCTCGTGCAGTCATGTCATGAAATATTGCAATTCACATCCGTTGCATTTGTCACTCTTCTTCTTTCTTGTTGCTAAAAATGCTCAACATCGGTAAAACTCCGGAAGGCAACAATGTCTTGAAATAAGATTCTCTTGGTCTTGATCAAGCAGTATCTATGACCGTATTCTATATTTTGTAGATTGTTCAGGGCAACTCAACTGACTTGAAAGTTCGGTACTCGAAACGCTTCCATACCAAATAAGGCTACCCAACAGGGATACTAGTGTTTAACACCGTCCAAATTTCGTTCTATAACGTTCCGACACTTGCTCTAACTCTCACATCCATTTAACCGTACTTTCCTTCTATTCCATAAGTCATTCTCATAACAAATGATTCAGGCAGATCCTTGTGACTAGATCTATAATCAAACTAATTAATGATAATCATCCGGTGCCGAGAGAATTTCTAGCCATCTAGATTCTCGCATATATTTTTTACCAAATTAATTGAAATCTCTATCATGTTTCCGGTATAAAATAAGTCTAAAATGCCACATAAACCATTGCTTTAAAGGAAAAAAGTAGAACACTATACACAACCATATAAAAACTGTTGCTTGGCCTACACACCAACCCTCAATGAAACTTCAAAACCGATTAATGATTTTAAAAAGTTTAAAAGGCTCATTCGGATCCTTTTTCAACTCTAATGAACTCTTTTAGGGGCTAAGCATGATATGGTATCTTTTAAAGAACACACTGGATGTATGCTTTTCAAAAAGGAATTTCAAATGAAGAATTATATTTTCGAATAAGCTTCGGGAAATTAAAGAAACTTGGTCAATATAAAAATCTGTGTTTGAGAAGATGCAATGTTCTAGACCTACTAACAATCATGCATTATGTTCATAAGCAATAATTTGCACCTTGCAACCATTTTAGCTTTGTCTTTATTGCGAGATTCAGCAACCTCAGGACCACAATTAGGGGATGTGGTCAATGTCAAGAGAAACATTATTTGCTTAGGCAACTATTTTATATTCAATGGCAAATCATATAGAATCTATATTTAACATAAAAAGTAAGGGGGCCCGAATGTTACCCTGAGGAACACCAGAGATTACATTCCTGTACTGATGGGCACCATGACCATCCAAAAAAAAAAAAAAAAAAAAAAAAAAAAGGGGGGGGGGGCACTAGAAGAGTTGTAAGACCCAGGCCTACATGGCTCAGGACTATGAAACGTGACGTACGAGATGATGAATGGATAATTATTGATTTAAAAGCTCCAGATAGACACGACTGGCGAGATCTAATCGAGGCCCTTTGCGTCAATAGGCGTGGGAAGAGATGATGATGATGATGGTGATGAATAGTTAAACACTACAGAACATAATATTAGGAAATGATACACAAACTTCTATCTTTTCCCGATAGAAAAAAGGACATATCGATTAAAAAAGTCAAAAGCAACACTGAAGTCAAGATAAAACCACACAAAATCATGATCAGAATCTAGGGATTTTGGTACAACACCGGAAATTGTATAACGGGAATCCAGCACCAATGGCTAGTGAAAATCTAACTGAAAACTTGGGGACAAATGATAGCTTTTAGCATACGCATTCACACATCCCAACACTTCGAATGATATGGGAGTTATAGAAATTTGGGCAGCAATCATTAGATAAGAACTACCACAGCCACGGTTACATAATGGAATAACACTACCAATTCCCCGATAAGTTACAAAAATAATGCAGAAATAAGGAAAAATAACAGAAGTTAAGCAGCTACGAAATCAGCTGTCTTCACAATAAAAAAAAGAAAGAAAAAAAAAAGTTGACGGAATTTAAAATTAAAAGAGCCGCAGTTTCATTGTCTTAATACAACTATGACCATTTTTAACGGCAAAACATCACTCAAAATAGCGCTCACATTTACTTTAGATTTTATATGTAATCTTGAAAGAGTATGCTCCAGGTACAAGCTGTTCAATCTTAATTACTAACAAAGTGAAAGCATGGTCAGAAGTCCAAACTACAGGACCAACCTTGTATGTTATGACACTGGTAGAGTCAGTTAATACTGGGTCCAAGCAATTGCTAGACTTATGTGTTGCCTCATTTTCAATTTGCTCCCAAGCTTATTCAGATAAAAAGTCATAAGTGCTTAAGCTTTGATATCAGTAGGGGAAACAGAATTAAGCGAATCAAGAGGCTGAATATTGAAATCACCTACAAACACAAAAACAGCTTTCTACCATCTTCCTGTATCTTAACCATGATGATAAGAAGACATCGTATAAGTGTAATTGAGATAAATAAAATACAAATCAACTTCAAATCTGCAACAAATCATTACGACTAAAATCTCAAGACATAAAAAGATTTCCAGAAAAAAATTAATAATGAGAAACTTATGTTTATACAGAAAAGACTCTGTTAGAATGGGATAAAGAAAAAAAAATATTGAATTAACCTCAACATCATTCACATGGATAGGCAAAAAAAAAAGAAGCAAAGTGAACACCATTTTCAATTATTTCCTTTTTGTGTTACTATTTTCATTGTAAATGAAGAGTAGCCTATCAGTTTTTCTTATATTCATCTCCTAAAGATTAATTTTATACAAAGAATTCACTTTCCAAATTAAAAGCATATTATCTAGATATAGCAATGAGTATATCCAGTACGCATTTCAATATTATCTTGGATGGAATACAACCATATTTTTATGACTTCTTTTAAATAAAATGGTCAATCAAATTTCCACAAATCATCTCATTCAGCATACTCCCTTTTTTAATACCTTCTAACGGAAAAAAATCCCTTCACATCTGACAAATCATCTTCCCTATTGTACCCTCTTTTTAACGCAGTCTCCTCTTCGAGTTGGGAAGTGTAATTTCCCAGTTGAGTTCTTGTGCAAATTCTGCTCGTGTTTATTCATGTGTGGCTTTAATGAAGGGAATTGATGCATCCTCAAATGAAACTTCTACTCCA
>NC_090746.1:102422100-102474600 GCF_036898095.1 Palaemon carinicauda | reverse complement strand
TTTATCAAATAGGTGGAAAATACAGCTAAAAACTAATTTCCTAGAATGGATGAAATTTGACATTTACATATAGCACAACAAAGAACTGACATAAAGAGCCCTTAACTGAGACTAAGGAAACGCATCACATTTACACGAAGTATGGCAAAAGTATCTGTTAAGTATTTCTGAACTGAATCCAAAAAGCTCTCGACACCTAATACAACAGTGTTAGATTTCTCAGTCCTCTTGGAATGGCTTTCATAAATCGCGTCTGCAGATGAAAGATTGGGAAGATTTGGAGAATTATGGGACGTCAGAAAAATGCGTACCTTTGATACTAATGACAAGTTCACGCGACGTTCACGCCATGGCACGAATTGGCACGCCTAGTTCACGAGAAGTTCACGACACGTTCACTCATCTTTCCGCATCGTTCACGCATCGTTCACGCCAGTTCACGAATTGGCCACTCAATATAAAAACGGGGCTTCTCCAACCCGAGGACATTCTTGGATTGGCTTCGGACGAGACAACATGCTTTCTGTCAGAGACACCATTGCATTGAGGAGAAGATACCTATACCTGGCAGCTGCTGTAGCATTTGTTGGAGTGCATCAGAAAAGGCTGGCAAAGGAAAAAGAGAAACAAAAGCCAACCCTACCTCGAAGAAAGATACAAAGGAAAGTGTGGGTCAGGGAATGGTTAACCAGAAGGCAGTCGTTTGGACACTATGACAGTCTATTGACTGAACTCAACAAGGAAGATCCAAGGGGCTACAAAAATTACCTCAGAATTACACCTGACCTGTTTCAAAAGATGGTTGAGAAGTTAACCCCGCACCTCCTGAAGCAGTCCACCTTCACGAGGGAACCGCTTCATGTTGGACTCAAGCTTGCTGTCACCCTCCGCTTTTTAGCCACTGGAAATTCCTATCAAAGTCTGCAGTACAGCTTCAGGGTTGAAGCAAGTACCATCAGCAAGTTAATACCCGAGGTGTGTAAAGCCATCATCGCGGCCTACAAGGACGAAGTGCTGTGTTGCCCCAAAACTGAAGAGGCCTGGAAGGAATTTGCTGCCAGATTCAGCTCCAGATGGAATTACCACAACTGTCTGGGGGCTGTGGACGGAAAGCACATTGCCATAAAGAAGCCACCCAATGCTGGCTCTTACTACTACAACTACAAAGGCTTCCACAGCATTGTACTGATGGCAGTGGCAGATGCTTCCTACAAGTTCCTCTATGTGGATGTTGGGGCAGAGGGTGGTGCGTTGGATGGAGGAACATGGAGCAACTGTTCTCTGCATGATGCTGTAGAAGACAACAGAGCTGGAGTGCCTCAACCAGAACCAATCCCTAATGATGACCACCCAGTGCCCTATCACTTCGTTGGGGATGACGCCTTTGCTTTCCGAACCTGGATGATGAAACCATTCTCCCCTCAGTAACAAGTCCTACAAGAACGCATATATAGCTACAGGTTGTCTCGTGCCCGACGTGTCGTTGAGAATGCCTTTGGAATTTTAAGTCAAAGGTTCCGTTGCTTCTTGACGACGATGCAGCAAAAGCCCAACACCATCAACCTGATCACCATGTGTGCCTGTGTCCTGCACAACCTCGTCCTCATCAAATACCCAGGTGCTTTGTCAGAAGTGGACTACGAAGATCCGGACGCACATGCTCTGATCCCTGGTGCATGGAGGAATGAGCAAAACCTGCAGGGGCTGATGACTCTACCCGGCCATCATATCCAGAAGGATGCAAAGGATCTGCGAGACCACCTTTCACATAACTACATGTCCCCTGCTGGTGCTGTCCCTTGGCAAGAAAAAATTGTAGTACCTCCATGAGCTGTATAGTTGTTCCATTTTGTTAATAAAAGAAACGTATCTTATTCGTTTGTATTTTTTGTTGCCCTTTATTTTTGTTTCAATAAGAAAGAATTTGATTTACATATAAATACCAGACATAAAATATGTAAAAGTATTAAGAAAGCATTTTATTTTAACATTAAAAGCAGCAAACATGAAAAGTTTTTAGGCTGTTGATTTTAAGGTAATAGAGAAAAAAGTGCGTTGAAATAAGAAATCATTTTATTTTTACATTAAAACAGCAAACAGAAAAAATTTGTTTTGCTCTTCATTTTAAGGTAATAAAGAAGAATAAGTATGTTGATGAAATAAAACATCATTTTATTTTTACATTCAAACAGCAAACTTAAAAATTTCTTGGGTTTATTTTTCAGTTCATTTTTATTTAAAACAAAAGTTTTGGCTCTTGATTGGTAATAGATGAAAATAAGTGTGTGCATGAAATATGACATCATTTTATTTTTACATTAAAACAGCAAACAGAAAAAATTGGTTTTGCTCTTCATTTTAAGGTAATAAAGAAGAATAAGTATGTTGATGAAATAAAACATCATTTTATTTTTACATTCAAACAGCAAACTTGAAAATATTTGCCTATAGCTTCAATAATATAACATTCGGAAAAACTTACCCATGCATGAAAGTACTAGTGCCAGACGTCTAGGCAACGAAGCCTCACGAAGGGCAAGATCGGTACCTCGACCCGTGTCGAAATCACCGAGCTAAAAACTGACGGTATAATATAAGCATTCCTAGCCGAGCTAAATAGCTAAATTATTAAAGCAAAACAAACCGGGAACGTCGCTCTAGCAAACTAAATGACCCATAAGAGCGAGAGATAGCATCCAGGATGCCTCTGGTAGGCAACAGCTCTTGTTTACGTTAATATCACTTTTGATTTAATTCAAAACGACAAGAGCTTACATTTATACATAGTAAAGATAATACTCAACTTTCCAGGGGCAGAAGAGGCCGGAGAAGTCATCAAAATGTAGAATTAAATCCAAAATAACGAGAGAACGTTTTTGTTTCTCTTCATTATAAAGTTATAGAAATAGTTTGAAATAAGATATCATTTTGTTTTCACATTAAAACAGCAAATATAAAAATTTATTAGGTTTATTTTTCTTTCCTTTTCATTAATTTTTTCGTTTCCTTTTTGTTTCTCTTCATTATAAAGTTATAAAAATAGTTTGAAATATGATATCATTTTGTTTTCACATTAAGACAGCAAATATAAAAATATATTAGGTTTATTTTTCTTTCCTTTTCATTAATTTTCTCGTTTCCTTTTTGTTTCTCTTCATTATAAAGTTATAGAAATAGTTAGAAATAAGATATCATTTTTTTTCACATTAAGACAGCAAATATAAAATTTTTGGGGGGGTTTATTTTTCTTCCCTTTTATTATTTTTTACTTTACTGTTTCTTTCTTTGTATTTTAAGGTAATAGACAAAAAGTGTTTGGAAATATATATAAATACTTTATTTACATTAAAACAACATATATGTACAAGTATCACACTTCATTTATGTACAAATATTTATAAGTATTTAAATTTCCTTGTCCTTGACTGGTGGGGTGTCAAGTTCCTTGGACGAGTAGAGGGGTTCGGGTGTCATGGCCTCATCTAGGTTGCTGTCGATGGTCCCTGGGGTCAGGACAGGGAAGGTCAATGGACTCTTGAAAGACGACAGCGACGTTAATGAAGGGTGCTGGTGAAGGAGCCTGGACAAGGGTGGGTGACGACACTGACGCTGATGGCGAAGTCACCTGGACAGGGGTGGATGACAGTGGAGTTGTCATCCATGGGTGCCACTCCGTGGTACGGGGCAAGGAATGCCTGAATGCGGCATCCAGTTATGACTGGCTGGACGATGCTGCTGCTGCTGCTCTGGCTGTGCCTGCGAGGGTCCTGGTTGAGGGGACTGCCAAGGTTGCTGCTGCTGAGGGGGCTGCCAAGGTTGCTGCTGCTGAGGGGGCTGCCAAGGTTGCTGCTGCTGAGGGGGCTGCCAAGGTTGCTGCTGCTGAGGGGGCTGCCAAGATTGCTGCTGCTGTGGGTCTGCCCAGGTCACTGATGGTTGTTGCTGTTCCTGCTGGAAGACCTGACTCTCGTCCCTGTAGCGGTGTGCAAGATTGAGGCACTCTATCTGGAATTCGTGCCATCGGTGTACTGGGATGGCACGCATGTAGCCTTCCAGCAGGCACGCAAAATCGTGCACAATCTTGTGCTGGCCCATGAACGTTGGGGCCGCCGATTCTGCTTTCGACATAAGCTGAAACATAAAAAATATTATAAAAATATATATTATATATATATATATATATATATATATATATATATATATAACAAACATTGTAACAATTTAGTACAGTATTTTAATGCAACAGATTGCATATGTCAAAAACAATGAATACTCACATTCCTCAATATATTGCTGAAATCCTTCTCCAACACATAGGTGTCGCTGTGAGTGGTGTCAAGTGTTCGGCTGGACCCCTTCCCCTTCCCCTTGTCCTTCCTGGTGCTTGTAGATGCATGGCTGTGAGAACCTGTCGACCTCACATCATCGTCGACATCGCTGACTGTCTCTGCACCTCCTTCGGAGCCACGAAACTGCTCACTGGAGACTGTCTCTCCCCGGACGATGTGCTGTATGAGGAACGACCAAGTGTCCATGAGGAAGTCATCACGGCCACTCCTTTGGGCCTGGCCGGCTCCACTCTTTTTCTCCTTTTTCATAATCTTGCCAACCCTCGTCCTCAAGTTCTCGTATCGTTTTTTGCATTGGGCACCAGTGGCAGGAGGATCCAGCTGCCTTCTTATATCTTGCCACCTGCTGTTCTTCAAAACCTTGTTGATCCACTCCTTATGTTTCTTGTCAAACAGCATGGGGTTCTCCTTGACAAGGTCGGCCAACGTAGTCTCCGTCTCTTCTGTCCACTGGTAGTCAGGGATGTCCTTCTTAGACAACCGAACCCGCTTCTTCTTTAGTTCATCATCACTGGATACCTGGCTCTGGCTTGTATCCTGCTGTGTTCTCCGGGATGACCATATCGAGACTTGAAAATGATGAATGAGGAGGATCTCGATCTGCGGTCTCCTCTATCACGTCCATTTTCCTCCCCCTTCCCTTTGGCTGTCTACTTTTTGGTATGTTGTCTCTTCGCTGGCGAGCTCTGGAATGGCTAGGAGTGTCCTCGGACCTCAATTTATATACCCCCTAATCCCACGAGAGCTCCACTGGCGGAGTAGGCGTGCACTAGCGTGAACCATGCGGGACCTCGCGTGAACCAGCGTGAACTGGAGTGAACGATGCAGGAACTGGCGTGAACTGGAGTGAACGATGCGGGAACTGGCGTGAACTGGAGTGAACGATGCGGGAACTGGCGTGAACTGGAGTGAACGATGCGGGAACTGGAGTGAACGATGCGGGAACTGGAGTGAACGATGCGGGAACTGGCGTAAACTGGAGTGAACGTTGCGGGAACTGGCGTGAACTGGAGTGAACGATGCGCGAACTGGAGTGAACTGGAGTGAACAGTGCGAGACAATGCGGGAGTACAATGCATGACAATGTCAGTGGGAAGGCTGCGATGCGAGAACATGTCGTGAACTGGCGTGAACGATGCGCGAACTGGCGTGCACGATGCGTGAACAGTGCGTGGAATGCGAAGCATGGCACGCATTGGTACGCACTGGCACGCCAGTTCCCGCACTGTTCACTCCAGTTCACTCCAGTTCGCGCATCGTTCACGACTATTTCACGACTATTTTTGGCGTGCCAATGCGTGCCACAAACTTTAAACATTTCAAAGTTCTGGGCACGCATGGCACGCATGCCACGTATCATTCCCGCACTGTTCACGACATTTTGAAGACTCGTTCACGCGAGTTCGCGCATCAATGCGTGCCAGTGCGTGCCAGTGCGTGCCACGAATGCGTGCAAGTGTCAGGTACCCTTAAGACACAACAATGAGGGGGTAGGCGGGAGGGAGCTGGTCACTCAGGTGTTCCGTAATGTGCGAGGTGCCAGTTAGGTGATAACTATGAGGCGAGGTGAATGCAACTAAACTTTATTAAGCCCAAAGTTAAAAAAAAAAAAAAAAACAGATATCGTAAGATCGAACATATTAATCCCATTGCTGACCAGAATCGCAGTACATTAGCCACAAGATTAAAAAGAAATATATGGTTAAATGATGTAAAGCCCAATCTCTTTCAACTGAATTAGCAGGGAAATATTAGAAGTTTCACCCAAACCATTTTGTTTAAAGAGATGGTGGAAGATCATCTCTCTAGTCTGCAACATAATTTACTCATTTCTCTTCAATTCGATAGCTCTCAAGATTCGTTGTGAACCACTGTCCCCTTTCCTTATGCTCTCGACTTTGTCGTGAGCCACTTGTATGCAAAGTGCAAACATTAACACGAACAGCGCTGTTTTAGCCGCCGGAAAACATTACAACAGCATTTAATGTCAAACACGATCATTTTAACCGTGTCCATTTATTAGTTGGTGAGACGGAGACTGACATGGCTGGCGAAATTAATCTTAGGCAATGTTAGAAAAATGCGTAGTAAATCCTTTACCTGCTTAAGTCATAAATCAAATATTTTCAAAAGGAGGGTTAAACACTTCAATAAATACAGAGGGAAGTAATTAATTCCACGGAGAGAAGTGAATACGCCATAGAATGACGAAGTTGTCTATAATAAAGCTCATAATATCATCTATGGAACCAGAAACACAAAAGTTTTCAATCTGTGATATCGTAGACTTGCCCGAATGATTCATAAATGAGTTTTTGATATCTTTAATGATATCTCAATCTGCATAACATGCCATGTACACCTACAGTTATTACATATGCTGTTCACATTTTACTACAAAATTTTAATTTCCATAATCCCGCTAATATTCCATTGAAATCATAATGTGGTTCCATTCTCCTATTTCAAAGTTTATTAATATAAAAAACCTCTGACTCTGAAGAGTTTTGGATTTCCCTTTTGCATTCCTTGGCCCTGAGATCTATTCCCGAACCAAATCCGCAATGCTTTTTCTTAGGCCTCTCGAGTCCTTCGACTTTTCTTATACCGACTGATATAGCACAAATAACATATTTCATAATTGCTTTATTCATGAATCTAATAAAATGGGACAAGGGAATTTTCTTTGAAAAATTAATTTTCTTATGAAAACCTAAATAAGGAATAAAACGGGTAAAATAATTTGGTGTATTTGATTTGCGCTAGGTGGTTTCCAAATTTTCAAACGATATATGTGGGAACCATTTTCCTCTAAAATTCCTAAATAGAACCCTACTTTATCATTACATTCCTCAGTAACCTTTCATCTCCAGGCCGGTAAAGAAACATATAATTATAAGGCAAAATAGAGAAAAGTAAAATTTGGATAAAGAAAATCAAAAGGCTACTTACTTAAGCGAATGAATTTTGTAAGTCTTTGTAAAGACAAAAGCACCACAAAACAAAATGAAGATTGGTAAGGCCAGTGACAAATTGACTTCCTTGAAAACATTAGCAATATCACATTTCACTTTGGGGAGCTACAAATAACAACAAAATGCATGAAATGGGACATTGGCATTATATACAAAGTATTAAACAATACAGCAGATTAAAGGAGGCAAACGTCAAGTTTACTGACGAGAGTCTTGCGTGTGACACCCGGGAGGGAGAGAAACAGTGGTGTATCATACATTGACATATCAACAAAAAAGTGTGGTGTCAAAATGAACTACACATGTAAACACACTACTTATATATATATGTACAGAGGAGAATCTGTAACGAATAGGCCGGACTATTCGGTGTATGTGTAGGCGAAGGAAAACCAAAGAGAAGGATCAAATGTAGTATGTCTGGCCAGTCAAAAGATCCCATAACTCTCTAGCGGTAGTATTCATTGCATTTAGCTGTACAATACACTAATTACCCGAAAAGGCAGACAATTGCATTTCCTGGGAGGCATGCAGTAGTCTACCTATATTCAGACTACCAAACGCCAACTTTTGCATATCACTTCCTCCTTTAACTTTGACCTATTCTAGTTGCCACAACTCTACCGTGACCTTTTCATTAAATCACCCTGTTAGTTTTCACTGCGAGTTAAGTTTGAAATTCATATGCAGTCTGGATTACAGTTGCGACCTTTCATGACTGGAATATGACCATGACCTTGCGTGACTGGAATATAACCGTTACCTTAAATTACTGGAATATGACCATGAAATACATTACTGGGATATAATATTGATCTTACATTACTGGAATATAACCGTAACCTGACATTACTGGAATATGACCGCGACCTTACATTACTCGAATATGACATTGATCTTACATTACTGGAATATGACATTGATCTTACATTACTGGAATATAACCGTAACCTGACATTACTGGAATATGACCGCGACCTTACATTACTCGAATATGACATTGATCTTACATTACTGGAATATGACCGTGACCTACTTGACCGGAATATGGGTGTGGCCCTTCCGTAAAAAAGGCAACATTTTCTTTAAGTCATGCAATATATTTGAGGGCTTTCGTCCACTTCTGAAACAGGAATAATAAAGTCTGTTTTCCCGTACAAGTCATAAGCTCTCATCACGAGAGAGAGAGAGAGAGAGAGAGAGAGAGAAAGAGAGAGAGAGAGAGAGAGAGAGAGAGAGAGAGAGAGAGAACCAATTTCACATATTTGCTGTCTTTCAGATTTTGACCTTGAAAGAATAGTGTCAAAAAGGAATAGCGTGCTAGTTTTTTTAATATTACGGATAACTCAATCCACACCAGCAAAATTAATTGAGCTGATAAGTGCTGTTAATCACGATGTTAATCTGAATTAAGGCTATAATTACTATCAACGTAAATATCAACATTTCGGTGAACGTGGTGATTATTTAAACAAGTGACTAGAAACTATGACACTAGACTATCCACATTAAAAGTAATTGTTCAGTGCCACTTTCCTCTTGGTAAGGGTAGAAGAGACTCTTTAGCTATGGTAAGCAGCTCTTCTAGGAGAAGGACACTCCAAAATCAAACCACTGTTCTCTAGTCTTAGGTAGTGCCATAGCCTCTGTACCATGGCCTTTCACTGTCTTGGGTTAGAGTTCTCTTGCTTGAGGGTACACTCGAGCACACTCTCCTATCTTATTTCTCTTCCTCTTGTTTTGTTAAAGTTTTTATAGTTTATATAGGAGATATTTATTGTTGTTACTCTTCTTAGAATATTTTATTTTCCTTTTTTTCCTTTCCGCACTGAGCTATTTTCCCTGTTGGAGCCCCTGGGCTTATAGCATACTGCTTTTCCAACTAGGGTTGTAGCTTAGTAAGTAATAATAATAATAATAATAATAATAAATAAAAGCAAATTGCTCTGCAACGAGACAAGGATTGACTATATACATTTCACCGCCAGCACCAGATGATCACGAAATTTTTGTCCTCATTAGGTGCTACGACAATAACAGTCGTTAAACCCTCTTTGGAAAATAGCAATAGCCCTCAATCTTACAGATTTAAGGGAAGTCATGATAAACGTTACGCGGCTCCATTGAGTACAGTAGTTCCAAAATGCATTAACAGCCCAGTTCACATAAGGATAAAGGTTGCTGCCCTCACGATTCCCTCATATTTTTGGCAAATTTGCACATTTCAATGGGCTGGCTCTGATCACTAGAAGACAAACATGGTGGAAGAAAAGTGAGTGGGACTTAGCTTCGGATGAATGAAATTGCACAGCGAGAAGAGGAAATCAGAATAATTGTTATTATTACGTATCTATCGCTTACATTATTTATAATCTATGTCAATGGTTGCCTCGTTCATTTACATAGTGTTAGAACAGTGGCTCCCATGCATATGACTATGCTTTCAACACAAGGAGGCTTAGCTATTATCCATAAAAGAAAGAGGCCAATCACTGTATGCATAAAAATAACCATTCAAAGCCAAATAGCTAAGTTCAAGGTATATATATATATATATATATATATATATATATATATATATATATATATATATATATATATATACATTTATTAAAGGCAAAGACATCTGGACCGCAAACACCTAGTTCAATTACTCATGAAAATAACAAACTGAACTCAAACATAATTTTCTTAATAAATACTAGTAAAACCATAAGGTAATAAACTCATGTAGGCATAAACTAAACGTGTCCAATCTGACACGGAATCACTATCCTAAAAATCGACTCCACAATATAGGAACTTTAAACATACAGGTCAATCAGCCAACCTCAATGTTAAAGGAGAAACTGACGGAACTGAAGAGAGAAGTGACAACGGACTCTCAGATCATTCATCCATAGGAAAATTCCATCTCTCTCATCAGTCGCCTGATATCTTTGTGTTTGAGTTTATTGCCTTCTGATATCTTACTTATATTTCTTTTTCAAATAATTTTAACTAAAAAACGTCCTATTGATCATCAAAATAAGTCTATATTTCTGCAGCGTAAACATTCTAAAAAATGAAAGGCAAAGACCTAAGGTGATGTCGAATGAGGAGATGAAAGAAGTAATATTAATAAAAGGTAAGAAGAATAACTTAAAGTACATCACTCTAACCAGACAGCCGATCAATTCTATTTGAAAAGAATTTTCCTATTCTCACGAAATAACAACTTCTATTTGTTTGTGTGTATACGTAGTTCCTAAGCGCTCAGTAAAGTATTAAATAAATGTCATTTCTATTCTAAGGTAGAAAAAGACATAGTTTTACACAATCCACACTTCTGGTTTCACCTAGAGTAAGGTCCTCTACTGACATAAGGCCATCTTAATTAGTCTAAACTTCTATTACTACTACAATCGCCAAAGGTTATTAAAAAAAAAAGACGATAGTGGAGATGGCTTTCGGATGATGAGTGCTTGATTTACTGGTATATCCAACTACTTTCACAACATCACATTATAAGGTAAAGAAAATGCTGTCTTTGTAACTTCAAGAGAGGTTGGTTCAATAACTTTGAGAAGAAAAAAAATAGTTTGGGGATGATGAGGTCTCAAGTTGGACATGGAATTGATGCCTTTTGTGTACAGTCGGAGGTGCAGCGTCACAACTACCCTCTTATTCCTACTAAAACATACGAGGGAAGCCTAAGAATGGTAAATAATGATGAATATATTCATAAGACATTTGAGGTAATGCATACAAGTATAAGTGCTAACTTGAACAAAATAAGCAAGTTGACTATTCGATGTAAAAAGATTTTTTTTTTAATGAAACGTCTTATCATACCAACCAAATGAATTCTTGAAACACCAAACCTTCATTATTGATTTATGCCTGATCTCCCATTATCATAAATCATTTTAGCTTACTTATTCTCTATTAAATTTTTTCCAACATCAGTAGGTTGTATCTCAAATCATAAATCTCTTTGGGATTAAGGATTTCCCTCCAACTAAGCCTGGCGAACGTTAAACAAATAACAATAAGTCATTTTGATCATGACAGGTTCATTTGGATTATATCGTCCTCCAGCGTGGGCCTAAAGACCAAAGTCTTTGGAAATCAGCAGGGTTCCCTTGTAATCCTCTCAATGGGCCTCTTGCAGCCTTTAATTCAATGTCTCCTTTTTTCGTCTATGTATTTTGCATCTGATTCTCCTATCTTGTATTTCATTAATTAGAAATGCTTTCGTAACGATGATCTGAAAATTCACTTAGTCGGGTTTACATGATCTAATTCTAAAGGTTCTTGTCTGTAGGAATCAGTGGAATGAAATTTAACTCCCCACAACCGCTTTTGAGAACCCTTTGTTAATATTAAGGTTTGTGGCATACATTTAGCAAACCCTATTTCTAAGGGGCAAGAAAATATCAAGCTGAATAAAAAAAACTAACGTGGTATAAATTACGTCTTAACTGGGCGTACATGTCAACCGCCCCCCCCCCCCTTTTTTTTTTTTTTTTCTTTACTAGACCATATTCTAGCTTCTCTTCAGGCCTGGGCAAAATACGGGGAGAAAATTTGTTACTACGTCAGCTATTGCATTATATTGAAAAATACAGTAGCATTATGTAGTGTATAATAGCATACCCTGAATACTGATAATATATTCAGCAACACAACGGGTTGGCCGTAAACATTTAGATAAACGATACAATTTGTGATTCAAAGGTGTAAGACTCATAGATGAATTAGTTCTGGGAATATCAGGTAAAGACAAACCAGCTACTCATAGAAGGACCTTATATCTAAATTGCCATGCAAAACCACATGCAGAGCGCAAAGTAATTTATATTACTAGTAAATTCTCTGTTTCTCCTCACAATATGGATGGATAGGTTTGTTGTACTATATACTTGCCTTGTCTAGTTTCTGATAAACGAATAATGAAATAAAATGTAAAAAAAAAGTGAATACACCATCGTTCTTAATACCTCAAACAACGAAGAATGGAAGGAGGTTATGTTTTCGCCCCGGTTTGTGTTTGTGTTTTCTTGTTTGTGGACTTCTTCCTAACCGTCATTCTAATCGTAGAGTAATGAAACTTGCAGGGATTAACTCTTATGTAAAAAAAGCTGAAATATTAAATTTTGGAAGGTCAAGGTCACGGTCAAACAAATTGTCAAATTCACGTAATCTGCCATAAGTTTGGACATAGTTGTCACAGATACTTCAACTTGGTTCATATTAGAGTGTATGAAAATCCACGTCAATTAATACATGTTAAGGTCAAAGGTCAAGATAGAGCAAAAGGTCGTGAAATAAGCTGCCGCGCAGGTCTGAGCTCTATTGAGTGCCCCTCTAGTATTTGTTTTTACTCTTGCACGCCATACCTCTCTCTCTCTCTCTCTCTCTCTCTCTCTCTCTCTCTCTCTCTCTCTCTCTCTCTCTCTCTCTCTCTCTCTCTCTCTAATAAAAACCTGAGCTTCTAGAGAAATGTTGGCTCTAACTAGAAATACATTAATATCATCCTTATAATGAAAATTTTGGCGCATTTCCTTTGATTGGTCATGAAAATGAATTTTCTCAACTCCCTTCCTCTTTGTTCCTCCTCAACAATTCACTGCTTCCCCGTCTACTACTTTTCTTAACGCTGTTTTTTTTTTTTTTATTTTTACTCATCATCATATTATGATAAAACCATCTCAATCCTTGGGGTTTCTGTCGATTTTCCATGAGCTAGCTGCCATAACGCAGTTTTTTTTCTCTCACTCTCTCTATCGGTGCCAAAGTTGTACTGCACTCAATACTATATTTATAGCATAACGACGACAGTCAAACTTTCAGTAAATATCACTGGTAAGCATTCAAAACACATGAATATCCTGAGATAAGGATACATTAGAAATAGAATACTCTGCATTGGTCCAAGGAAAATAAAAAGTCATTTGAATCTTTTGATAGCTTCTCATAGTAATAGTAAAATCAACAAACACACCAATAAGGGGAGAAGACTAAATGTTTTCAATTCGTACGTTGAGCCAGGAAAACACCAAAGATAATAAAGATCGACACAGGAATAAAATCCCTCCATCACAATGAAAACATAATATCTATTTATCAAAAAAGGTAAATAAGATGGAATTGCTCTGACTTAGTTTTTCTTTAGATTTTTGGAGGATTCTTTGAGAAATCATTTTAAAGACCCAACGTTCACCCTTCATCCAATATCATTTTGGACGTTCCCTCGTGTCATATGACTTTCCTTTCCATGCATTTATATAAGATATTCTAGGGACATAAAGACACGGGGAGAGAGAGAGAGAGAGAGAGAGAGAGAGAGAGAGAGAGAGAGAGAGAGAGAGAGAGAGAGAGAGAGAGAGAGAGAGAAATTATTCAAAATATGCGGAAGAAACGAGATTCTTATTTCGTAACGAGTGAAACTGAGAAAATCAACGCCGAGATTCCTGTTATAGTAATCATGTAAGATGTGTCTCAAAGACAAGCGGAGGTGGAACATTCTCACCAGAAGGAACTCTGGTGGTGTAATTTACTGACCTCAAGTTCCACTTCTTATATAAAGTCTACCATATCTTTTAAAATTTCATCAAATATTGTAATGGAACCGAAGGTCGATGCATAGGATTTTTTTATATTAGTTTTGGCTTAACATTCTAACTAACGTTATAGTTCATGAAGGTTTAGACTTCCCTTACAAACAATAACAATAAAGAAAAACCCCACCTGCCACTTTTGTCATTTAAAATTCACTCGGCGTTTTTCGAACAGTCCTTGAAAAGCAATATTTTCTCTTCTCTCTCTTTATCTAATAAAGATTTTCAAGCATAACACAACAACTACAAAATGAAGCAAAACATAAAATAAATAAAATCATTTAAGAACAGATTTATAGTGACAGGAAGACTTACAAAACGACTTCATTTTATATCGATTTTCGCTGCTTGGAAGAAATCTCAAACCACTGATCCATGTTCAAAAGGAAAGCATCGTATCTTGAAAAGAAGAGAAAAGGCCACGTGTTATGAATTTGAGAGTTGATGCAAAACATACTGTGATAAAGAAAAATGTGACCTACTACTACTACTACCAACGAAAAACCATTTATAATGTTCGATAGTCTTGTCCCTTCCTTGAAATACGATTCCCAAAATTGGTAAGAAATAAAATCATAATCGTTATATTTTTTTATTTCTTTTCATTCTCATGTCCCTATTTTCATATATTCCGATTTATTTCGCTATCAAAATTTCCAGCAAGTCGCCTTACTGTAATAAATCCAATTCAAATTTCTTTTAAAAAACTTTTAAAAAGATCCTTTCTGACTTAGATATTCTGTATAAAGCCATTTTTTAGTATCTTATAACCATATGACATCAAAAATATCCCAGGTGAGTGCACATTGTGTATCGCTAGAGGCTTAGAATAAAATTTCTATATATATTTTACTTGCAAGGGATGAAATTGCAAGCCTCATGACCATGCCATTCCTTCTACTGCACTCCCTCCTTCAATTCATCTCTCTTCACAACGAGTCAAACCAATAAAAACATTTTCCAATGATCGCAACACTATACAGAATACAAAGTGCACTCAATAAAATCTATGGACGAGGATAAAAAAAAAAGATATTTAAAATAAAATAGTAATATCCATCAGCACGTTGAAGAAATATTTTCTGAAGCAAGGCAACAATCAAGACTTATTCACCGAAGTAAATTACTTTGGGCTTTTCAAAACTGACGGCGCATACCTGTTGGATGAAGAAAGTTCTATGCGTATGTAAAATATGTTACATAAAAAATATCTGCCTATGTACAAATATTTCACCAAAAATACTGAAAGGATAATTCATCCATTTCGACTACATTTGAGAAAAAATCGTTAACACGATTAACGTTGAAATCTCGATGCTTATGAATAACGGAAAAATGGGGTGCGAACCGGAGACATGAAAAGGCCAAGGCAAATGAATTTAGCCTCTACAGCCAAACGCGTGTTTCCTTACAGTTTGGACTAACAACAGTTCCAATTAGATTTTATTGCGATACAGAGTTATCCAGATCTCATAAGCCTGAAACAATAGCCTTCTATAAACAGTCATATAATCGAATATTATGTAAACACAGGACGTTTCTTAGGGATGAAGTTGTTTCTTTCGGTGAAAGCAAATACAAACGTTTACCAAACAGCGAATTGGTTACTTGAATTCTAAGTTCGACTGCTTCCAAGAGACCGACCATGGAAAAATGAAATCATTCTTGGTGATATGAAATATTGCCAATAAAGGACGACAAAGAATGCAATCAATTTTGTTTGTCGTTTTATTTTTTAAATTAACTTTTTCTAATACTTATATAAATAAATATGCATGAGAGACAGTGGTTACGTTTCTCAAACGTTAGTTAAATCATTTTCTTTTATTTACAAGTACTCAGGACACTAATCGCTGATTGAATCTGAAAATATTTTGCTAGAGTTCTTGATTTGTATGTATGTATGTATGTATATATATATATATATATATATATATATATATATATATATATATATATATATATATATATATATATATATATATATATATATATATATATATATATATACAGAGAGAGAGAGAGAGAGAGAGAGAGAGAGAGAGAGAGAGAGAGAGAGAGAGATACGCACGAAAATATTATCCTCCACAGTACTAGAAACCAACGCCATGAAGATCAAGAAAAATATTTCATAACTAATAATTTGATTTTCATTGTGTTGCTTATACTGACCTTCCAGACCATTGCTTGGTCTTACAATTAATAGCACTCGGTTTTAGTCTGAGCTAGCCTCATGCGGCACGGACCCCTGCTAGCAAAAGAGCAGCACGGAATTTATAGAGATAACAACGCAAAGGTAAAAATTTTATATGCCATAAAATTATACATATTCATCTATTAGTTTTATACACATACCTATCAGAGGCTTATAAAAGATTGCAATATATAATAACATAAAAAAAAATAAGATTTGTATAAAAAAATCTCTGAGACAGCAAATGCTCCTAAAGTAAGTCATTTACATCCAGAAATTAGAGACATCCAAATCCTATCAAATATTTTTTATATAATATCGTAAACACCCACTGATTAAAAATAACTATTTGGGAATACACTATCACAAAAGTGCGAAAGCAATAAACAACATGTTATAAAATCCCAGAGAACGCTAACGTTTAAACGAATCGGTAGAAAAAAAAATACCATCTTATTACAATGTAGAAGTTCGCTATTGCTAAATTGGTATTTATAATATCCTTGATTTATCTCTCGCTCTCTCTCTCTCTCTCTCTCTCTCTCTCTCTCTCTCTCTCTCTCTCTCTCTCTCTGCAAACATACAAGCGTTCACATTATTATTATTATTACTATTAGCTAAGTTACAACCCTAGTTGGAAAAGCAGGATGCTATAGGTCAAAGGGCTCCAACAGGGAAAATTAGCCCAATGAGGAAAGGATATGAGGAAATAAGTAAACTATATGAGAAGTAATGAACAATTAATATAAAATATCTTAAGAACAGTAACATCATTAAAACAGATCTTTCATATATAAAATATAAAAAGACTTACGTTAGATTGTTCAACACAAAAATATTTGCTGCAAATTTGAACTTTTTAAGTTTGACTGATTCAACTACCCGATTAGGAAGATCATTCTACAATTTGGGGAGAGAGAGAGAGAGAGAGAGAGAGAGAGAGAGAGAGAGAGAGAGAGAGAGAGAGAGAGAGCACCTGGTGTAGAAGCTGAGGATAAATGATCTAGGTACCTTTTGTTTTAGTTATATATGGAAAATTTATGTGAAATAACTAAATATACTTTTGAAATCATTCTCGGAGAACTTCCGAATTCCCAACGAATTTTCCTTCGTAGCTAAAAGAGAAATTCCATTACTCCTTACGCGAGAAGAAATGGGAGAGAGACAATGGAAGATCATGGCACTGAGACTAGGGCACTACCTAAAACTAGAGAACATTTGTTTGATTTTGGAGTCCCTAATCAAGTATAAAAGCCGTGCACGTGAATATATGCACGCACAGTCTGCCTTAATGAATGTCCCCAGGCAGTGGGAACTCTAAAGAAATAAATCTAAGTCTTGGTAGGAAGACCGTAGACAAAACAGAGCGACTCGAAGGTAAACATTTTGGTACGAATGTTCCGGCCACTTTAAATTGAGATGCGTCACCCATGTTTGTTTTCCTTTTATTCTAATTGTTTATTCTTCAAAGTATTTTGAACGGAACCAAAAGCTAGTTGATGTATTTGACTTACATGTTACTATCCTATTTTGTGCTTTCAATTTTTTTTAGTTCAACTTAGTAGTTTTGACGTTTTTAAGTCACATTGACATGGCGATACGAGTATATGTATATGTAGAAACCATAAAGACTGGAATATACACCTATCCGGAGATTTTAACTTTCCTTTCGTGGATTGGAAAGAACGGATAGAAGAAAGTGGTTGTATGTATACATATAAAAAAGAGAGTAATAGTAGCGCAGAAGATAAGAGGCAATTTGAAAAGCTTCAAGATATGCTATTAGAACATAATATGCAACAAATAAACCACATTCCAACAAGAAAGGAAAATGTCCTAGATCTAGTATTTGTGAATGAGGTGAATTATGTTAAAGAAATAATAGTGTATAACACGGGAATTTCAGACCACAATGTCATAGAATTGATAGTCCATTACAAAGCAAGTGATCGCAGAATTAATAAAAGCACAAAACTTTGGGAAGGATATGGAAAATATAATTTTTACAATAAGAATATAAAATGGTCAGAAATAAATGAAGAACTGAATAAAAAATGGAAAAATGTATTTGTAAGTGATAATATACAGGTAAATACGGACATACTGTACAAAATACTGGAGAAAATTGTTGAAAAATATGTACCGAAAAAAAAACAATAAACAAAAGACGTGCATACCAAGAAACAGAAGGATCTTATTTCAGAAAATTAGAAAGTGGAAGAAAAATCTTGCAAAAGAAAAAAATGTGTGGAAAATGATGGAAATAAAATGTAAGATAGAAAATGCAGAACAAAAGATTATACAGTCGAAAGAAAATGAAAAAAGGGACTTAGAAGAAAGGACACTTCAAAATATAAAAAGAAACCCCAAAGTACTTTACTCCTATGCAAAAAAGATGAATAAAGGGAGAATAGAAATAGGCCCTCTAAGAATTGAAGGACGGCTAACGAATGAAAAAAAGGAAATATGCAACATATTAGCAGAAAAATATAAGAGTGAGTTCACGCCAAGAATTGCGAATGAGAATGAAACAGAAATGAGAGAAGAAAATGTTGAATATCTAACGGATATAGATATTAATGAAGCAGATATTGTCAAGGCTATAAACGAAATTAAAAATGGATCGGCAGCCGGACCAGATGGACTTCCAGTGATTTTGTTAAAAAAAAACTGCAAACACTATCGTGAAGCCGCTTGCAATACTGCTAAGACAAAGTGTAGATATGAGCGAGATATATGTTAAACATAAATTAGCTTATATAACCCCTATCTTCAAAAGTGGATCAAGACTAGAGGCAAGCAATTATAGACCTGTTAGTCTAACATCACATATTATGAAAGTATATGAGAGGGTAATAAAAAAGAAAATAATGAACCATTTGGTTAAAAATAATTTGTTCAATATAGGTCAACACGGTTTTGTGCCTGGAAAAAGTACACAGACCCAACTGATAGCACACTATGAAAACATATACAAAAATATGATAAATGAAAAAGACACAGATGTGATCTATCTAGATTTTGCAAAAGCCTTTGACAAGGTAGACCATAATATATTAGAGAAAAAAATGAGAAAGCATAATATTGTGGGAAAGATAGGAAAATGGGTAAAAGAATTCCTGCAAAACAGAAAACAGATAGTGGTTGCAAATGACGAGAAATCAGATGAAGCCCAGGTAATATCTGGCGTGCCACAAGGTACGGTATTAGCTGCACTGCTGTTTGTTATTATGATCTCAGACATAGACTGTAATGTTGAAAACTCCGTAGTGAGAAGTTTCGCCGATGACACAAGAATAAGTAGAGAAATTACTTGTGATGAAGATAGGAACTCACTACAAAGAGATCTAAACAAAATATATGAATGGGCGGAGATAAATAGGATGGTATTTAACTCCGATAAATTCGAATCAATAAATTATGGAAACAGAGAAGGAATGGTATATGCATACAAGGGACCTAATAATGAGACAATCACAAACAAGGAAACAATTAAAGACCTTGGTGTAATGTTAAATAGGAATATGTTATGCAACGACCAAATAGCAACACTGTTGGCTAAATGTAAAGCAAAAATGGGAATGTTATTCAGACACTTTAAAACAAGAAAAGCTGAACACATGATTATGCTTTACAAAACTTATGTACGTAGTACACTCGAGTACTGCAATGTGATATGGTACCCACACTACCAAAAGGATATTGTGCAAATAGAGTGTACAAAGGTCCTATACTGCTAGAATAGAAGAAGTTAAGGACCTTAACTACTGGGAAAGACTGCAATTTTTAAAACTATACAGTCTAGAAAGGAGAAGAGAACGCTACATGATAATACAAGCATGGAAGCAAATAGAAGGAATTACAGAAAACATCATGGAGCTAAAAATATCAGAAAGAGCAAGCCGAGGTAGATTAATAGTGCCAAAAAATATACCAGGTAAACTAAGAAAGGCGCACAGGACATTAATCCACTACGCACCAGCATCGATAATGCAGCGACTATTTAATGTGATGCCAGCTCATCTAAGAAACATATCAGGAGTGAGCATAGATGTGTTTAAGAATAAGCTCGATAAATACCTAAGATGCATCCCAGACCATCCAAGACTGGAAGATGTAAAATACACCGGAAGATGCATTAGCAACTCTCTGGTGGATATACGAGGTGCCTCACACTGAGGGACCTGGGGGAACCCAAACAAAAAATAAGGCAATAAGGTAAGGCAATAAGTCTCTCTCTCTCTCTCTCTCTCTCTCTCTCTCTCTCTCTCTCTCTCTCTCTCTCTCTCTCTCTCCTTACTTTCACTTGTAATTCATCTATACATGCACTAATTTGCTTTATTTTTTCACTTTTAAACTCATTTTATTATTAGTGATTGATAACAATGACGATGATGATAAAAGTAATAGTGATGAATACAATTCAGGAGGTAAAGACCCTATTAATGTAATTATATAAGTATAGTAACACAACTATAAACAATTGATTATCTTTCGAAATCTCTTGCCCTTGTCTATTCCCATAAGGAATTGTGTATTTCAATATACTTAAAATGATACACAAGAACTCTTTAAGGTCTCCTATATTTGACAAACTTTATTTGTTCGGTGAATAATAATAATAATAATAATAATAATAATAATAATAATAATAATAATAATAATAATAATAATAATAATAATAATAATGTTGATAATTCAAATATGCAAAAATCTAGTGGAGAGATGCTGAAAACCATTTAGCAGTGACACTAACGTATGATGAACATGACATTTGCTTTACATACAGCATGACAGTATGAACATGAAAATGCATTTTGATTTATAAAAGTCGGCAATGAAGCAGCTGTAAACCCAGAGCACGATTTTTAAGCAATGTTTTTTTTTTCCTCTCTCTGCTTTTCTCTTTATATATTTTCATCATTTTTAATTTGACTTCAGAAATAAATATCTAATTTGTATTGGCTAAAAGTTGCAATGTTGTAATACGCAGACCTTGCATGATTTTGTTGTCCTTGATTAATATTTCAAGCAAAAAATAAACAAGAAGAAAAAATTAAGTTAACATTCCAAACAAGATTTGTTTCATATGATTCATGGCCTTATTTTAGAAGCGTATATGCGTATGTGTAAATGTTTAAGCATACTTCGTGTAACACGGATGAGTTGAAGAGGAAAGTGTTCTTATTTTTATGGGGAATTACCGAAAATAGTTAAATTATCTTTCAATTAATCAATTACTGAACGCGCATACAACTGCTAAATTAGAGCATTTAGTTAGGGTAGTGTAACTTATTGGTAAAACTGATATAGATTACTACGTGCTTGGATTAAACTGACTTTATGCACCATAATGGCCGAGCAGACAAGATTTATGTTGCACATCAACACTTATTTATTAGTCAGAGAGCATCTAATTTAATTTTAGAAAATTGAGAAAAATTATTTCGAAATCTTTCTAATTTATATGATGCCATTTGCTTAAGCTATGCGAGATTAACATTTTAATTGAGATCCAGCAACTGGTCCGGTGATTAAGCAAGCTTTGTTTAATGCTTTCTCATTAACTAATCAGACTATTCTCTCTTGTTAGATTTTTCAAAAAATATGAATTTCATCGAAGAGCATATTTTCTTTTATAATTCCATATATACCAAATACCCTTCAATCTCAATCACGAACTATCCATCCTTTTCCTAATATGAACCAACAGTTTTTTTCTGTAATTACAGCTGATTATCATTTAATTCATATCACCTTCATCGATCTGCAAAGGATAAATGATGTCTTAATAAGAGCCCGTTATCTAAGGTACGAAGGTTTTGGTTACATTGGTAAGCATCGATTTACAGGTACTTTATTCATTTCATAAAAACTCTTTTTAGATTGTATTTATAATTTGCGTCTGTATACCTCAGTGCTGGGAGCTTTGAGGCCCTTCTGCCTCCAGGTGCAATTGTGGAAAACCCCTGCAGTTACATTGAAGTAAACGTTGAGTGGTTGCAGGCAAAGATGGAAAAAAGTAGGTACTGGAGTAGGGTAGAAGAATATTAAGCAAGTCCAGCTAAGGGCCGAAATAAAGTTAAGACTTTTAAGTAACATTTACAGTGCAAGGAATGAGATGTACTGACAGAACTTGCCCCTTTTGGGACTTTGTTTTAGTATCATGTAACAAACATTTATTTAATCAAACTCATATCCGAATAAAAATTAAAATAAGAACAAACTGCATTTACAGCATGAAATGCTTTTCAGCAGTATTTTTCCACATTTCATTCAACTATTTCTCCATGGAACTCTTTTTCTTTTTCATATCTAAACTCATGCAGAAAATGCAGTCTCCTCAATTAGGGAGATAGAACAGATAGGTCAAGAGCACGCAAGACCGACTGCTTTGTCCCAGTTTTCCTTTTCTTTGCGAGCCTTTCCCATTTAGAAACTTCCCTTCGCTTCTCGGAAAAAAAGCACGAGACTAAATACTGTACCAACCGTGTGTCACACGATCGTACATAGTTCATTTTGTGTATATATTGCTTGTATCTTCGCTCTCCCCTCGCACTAAAAAGAACCTGAAAAACATGTCTGTTTTTCTCAGTGGTAACGGTGTCAATTTTAAACATGAAAATTCTTGTTGCCTTGAGCTTTTGTATATAAAGGAGAGTGTTCTATGATAAACTCACACAGTTGCTTTCATCCTGCCTTTGAGTCACAACCTTCTTCTACCCTGTCACAACATCCTTTGCTGGACAGAAGAATATGCAGGCGCTAACTTGACCTTCATCTTTTCAAAACTATTACGAAATAAAACCTTTAAAGTTTCTTAAAATAAGAGACAGAAGAGATGTTAATTCAAACTTTCTTCACTTGTATATTGCCATATGGGATTGGACATAGTGCTGCATATTACCTAGTTATTATTGAAATGCCAGACTTGTATGTACAATTCTTTTTCCATCTTCTTTTTAATAATCATTAGTTATATATAAATTTATATATTTAGTCGTCACGTTAGTCATGAAGAGGAATTGAATATGCAATGGGGCAGAGGAGGACCTTCAGCGCCAAGTGACAACTGGCAGAAAACCTCAACAGTTGCACTACAAAGTAAAAGCTAAGATGCAACAGAGGTAGCCGGACCGGAGGTATTGTAGCAGACAACAAATTTTAGAGCAGCCAATGGTCGAAAGGACGCTGCAAAGACCCCTAAGTAATGCCTACACTGATGGCACCCCCATCCCATAAAGGGAATTAAATATTCCACTAAATACCCATAGCTTACACAAATGGCAGCATATAATTTCGATAGGTTTTGAAATTATTTTTTAAAATTTTCTAAGACTAAAGTAGATGTTTTTTGGCGCATAAATAAGAGTTGTTACGCATCATAAATCTTGTGCTAGGACATTATGGTGCATAAAGTCAGATTAATCCAAGCACGTAGTCATTTATATCAATGTTACCATTAAAATAAGCTACACTAATATACGTCCGTTTTATGACTGGAATAATACTTCATAACCCGCCACAGCATCAATGCCTCAATTTCCTTCAATGCTCGTTCACCAGACAGACCTATTCAGCACGAATAACTTGAATAGCCACGGGATTCAAAGCTGATGTATCACACTCGCCAGCTCAATTCATTAACATACAGTGACTTTCAAGAAGCAAATTTTCCAGATACATCAGCGGAGTATTTCTCTATCTAAAAATTACTGTATTCCCTTTTTTTTTTAATTTCTAACTAAAAATTAACTGAATATTCAAAACTGCGCTAATAGAAAAATAAGATTACTCCAATAAAAAGAAATATTAAGAGGAATTTATATTTTCGCAACAGCATCAAATGACCTTCAGTAAACAAAATGAAAGTAAATAATGCAGTGGACATGAATATAAGAACCTCCTTCGAAATAGGAAAACATGTATATACCTCCGTCAACAGTTTTCAATCAGGTGGTCCGCAAAGTTAGTCGCAACCCTTTCATCCAAGTTTGTGTTGACTTTCAACTCTTACCCGCTGACATTGGAATATCAACACTAACTTTAACTTCCAACCCAACGAATCTCAAATATTCTCTCTCTCTCTCTCTCTCTCTCTCTCTCTCTCTCTCTCTCTCTCTCTCTCTCTCTCTCTCTCTCGTTTCAAATACCCCATCCGCCCATCTGTTATCCATTTCATTACACTATTAAGACATGAAAATGAATCGTTCTCTAAGACCGGAAAGAACACACAAACAGTAATAAATTGTCAACATAATTTTTAACTTTAGCGAACGACAAAGGCAACTTATATATATGCCCACTCCTTTTCGTTCCCTCCTGCTTTCTCTCTTCTCTCCCTTCCCCGGTAGATTTAAAAGTCTAGGGGAATGCCTTACATGCTGAATTCTATTGCATCCTTCGACTCGTTTCATTGCCCAATAATTGATCAGGTAATGAAGATGGTTTAATTAACTATACTGAAGTTGTTAGTAATATTAAAGTTTTATTCATAGAAGGTTTATATAATTTCTATCTCCTTCACAGAACAAGTGATTCTAGAATGCTTATTCGCTTACACCTAGATTTCAATTAGTCCGTATATAATAATCTTGGGTAACATTAAGAGAGCACAGTGATTCCTATGTTCCGACCACATAAAATTGAAAGCCGAAGGAAGTCTAGCGCCGTTATCATTTTCGTTCTTGATTAACCAAAAATAAATTTCTCGCTTTAACATCCCGTCTATGGTGTAATGGGTGGAGGTCCCAGAACGAAGAACCAGAGGATTGTTAATTCAAGGATTTTTTTCTTCTTTCAAGTCTTTGCTGTAATAGCAGCTAGCAATTGTGCTCTGAGTATTTTGAGATGAGGGACACTAACCAATCAAACACACATACGTAAAAACATACACACATACACCCAAAGAGTGAGGCAAACAAGAAAATGGGCAATGTCTTCGTTGAAGAAAAGAAGCTGGAACGGATGTAGAGGAAAGGGAAATTTTCTAGCATCTTTTATGATCTCGAAAACATACTTTGTAACAAGTAGCAAACATTTAAATAATTTTTTATTTGCATATAATCAAAGTTGTTAAAACTTAATTTTTGTCAGCAGTTTAGATTTATTTGTGATACTTGTTTATTTTTGGCTATTTGGGCCAAAGTATGGCACCAGGAAGTTAAAAGATACCATTACACCGTCTCCAGTGTAACAGGAAGCAATAAAGGTTTGCAGCTATATATATATATATATATATATATATATATATATATATATATATATATATATATATATATATATATATATATATATATATATATATATATATATATATATATATATATATATATATATATATATATATATATATATATATATATATATATATAGCTTATGCCTATTGACGCAAAGGTGTATATTAACGGGATTGATTAGTTGCGGAGTAGAATTATCTGAATATATGATAAGCTTGTGTTTCAGTCCAATCGACATATCGTGTGTATAATATGAACAGTAAAAATATATATTTTTTTAAATGGTTTATTTTGCTATTTTCTGGAATTACGATCATCTTTTTTTTTATCTACTTCTTCCTTGACATTTATCCCCATAATGATTTTTTTCTGACATTAATAAGTGCTTTATCCTACCATTGTCCGAATACCTTAACTCATTTAAGCTGACATAGACGAAATCTAGTTCTTCGTCGAGATATAATGGACTACAGTTTCGAGAAGCCCTACTGATTAGCCTCGTCAACATTCCTATCTAATAGAATTTTGGTAGCTGGAAAACGTGTATACACGCATTAGTCTAATTAGCTTTCGAATCTTATGGCGAAAGAAGCGAGGGAAGGGTGGATAGAGAGAGAGAAGGGGGGGGGGGGGAGAGGAATCATTCAAGTAATAAAATCCAAACAACGAATTTCGAAATGTTAATTAGCAATTGTTCTGTCGCTGCATTTTTTCCGTTCATGCAATTTAAAACTGCATTTTTATGCTTTAATGAAATTAGTAGGTCAAGGGTTATCCAAATTGAGAGAGAGAGAGAGAGAGAGAGAGAGAGAGAGAGAGAGAGAGAGAGAGAGAGAGAGAGAGAGAGAGAGAGAGAGAGATATGGTCATATTTCAGTGAATAATACAATATGAAATGACTACAAATCCCAACAGAATTACTAAGTGAATGAAAACAGAAGTAGGCTCAACTATTCAAAATAAGACAGAAAGAAATCTATCTCGGTAGTTAACCATTGCTAATTTCAGGATAAAGAAAACGAGTCAACAGCATCAGCAAGGTGATTAACAGTTGTATGGTCTTAGGTTATTTTTGTTATAGTTCCCTTGCATTGTTGGCCAGACACAGGTTCTATGCAATACTGCAGTCCGTTCAGAGGGAACCTTTTATGGAAGGATTTCAGGATTCCTGGTTTGGATCCCTGAACAGTAATCAAGAGCTCAATTCAGACCTTCCAAACATTGTAATTTTCAGATATCATACGCTAGAGAGCTCTATTGTACTTGGTTCTTACTTTAAGCTTTGGTAACATTCTCGAAAAAATTAAAAGAGCCAGATCGGGGTATCGATGAAAAAAAAAATGTAGTAAACAATGACCATTTACACCTTATAAAATGAGTAAACAGTTAGGACCATCGTTATTCATACCTTAAAATTAATAGTCAGAGTATAGGCCACAAATAACAGATTAAGATGGCTATATCTTTGTTTTTCCCTTGTTATCGACGCAACCTCTTGATCCTTCCAGGAAACCCTTCTCCTAAAGGATATTTTCTACCAATACAGGCAATGCGGAAAGCTGACCTGGCATGGTGACAGAAAACACATGATATACTACCCCCATTCGCCTAATTTAATTATCCTAAATAGCCAAAGTGACATTTTGAATGCATATCTTTTTATCACTTATGGATAAGAGTTCTTTATCAAATCACGAATTCGAATAAAAAAAACGGAAAAACTTTTCTTTCCCAGCGGGATTCACACGAAAGCAGGGTAGTAAAATGTAATAGCGAACATATGTTCGAATACCACCTTAAAGAAAAAATCTTTTTAAAATTCTTTTCCCCTTTCAGATAGAAGGCTTGAGAAAGTAAGAGAATCCAAAAATAATCGAGAATTCAAGAAATGCTGCTTTACTAACCACCAACTGCCTCATTCACTCAGTCAACACTGGTTTCGCGGAAACGTGCTTTTATTGCCCTTTCCTCTTCCTAATGAGGTGAAAAGGCAAAGATAAACAATAGAGTTCGCCAAAAAACCACACGAACAAATACACAATGGAAATTATAATGTGTTACAATGAGGGAAATTAACTTTCAAGATTTTAAAAGATGTATCCTCTCCCTCTCCTATTCTCCAGAAGGAATATAATAAGGGTACGATTTTTCGCTAATTATGAATATCCATTTTATACAAGCTCACAGGAAGCCTCAAGTATTCATTTAATCATCTAAATTACCATCTCTCTCTCTCTCTCTCTCTCTCTCTCTCTCTCTCTCTCTCTCTCTCTCTCTCTCTCGCCTGAAAACTTTAAATCAATCAATCAATCTCTCTCTCTCTCTCTCTCTCATATGCATTTGCAATACATAGAAATGTAAGCAACTCAAGTTCTAAATGCCAGGGCTCAAATAAAGATGCAGGAAAATGAACATCGTCTGTATTAGCTACATTTCAAAGAATTCTTGACAAATATTGAATGGAATCATCACTGTCACCTGATCAAGTATTCAACAGACAAAACGAAGACAAACTTAATTCCAATCTCTGGAAAGAATAGGTTTAACGAATATCTTTCATCAGCCTTTGGAAAGCTGTAGGTCATTACCGTTATCAATATTCATATGCAAATGTTGAATGTTTATTTATGCAAGTTATTGTGCTTATTTTTGGAATCGAGAGAATGAACAGGAGTTAAACTACTCTCATTCATATTAGAGTTGAGTTTCTTTTACATATATAGATTTTCTTTTAGATAAATAACTCATCATTAACTCAAATTCTCGTAGCTGTTAGCGCTATAGAATTCCTTATTTCAATGCACAAATAATAAATTTTGGACTTTCACTTTGCCGCTTGAGTATGTGAACACTTTTTCTTTAATAATTTCAAGGTCTGTTCGGGAGACTGAAAAAGACCTGGAGTTTTGCATATATATTATCGTTAAGGTAAATCTCTCTCCCTCTCTTCCATGTCACAAAATCATCTTTAACAATGTACATGAAACCCTACCAATAATATATTAATATTCAGTGAACCTTTTCTCAAGGCCTACAACAAAGTATCACGAATAATAAAAATTATGATCTTTAAACTATAGGAATAAGATGTAAAAATAAAATAGCCTTTTATTTTGGACAAAGTACCAGTCTACGAAGGAGATATGGATAGATATAAGCATAAAAGAATTTCATTCCAGGAAACCGACAGCATATTTCAAAGACGCACGAAAGAACTTCGAGACAGTCTCTCTTTCAGCCACTGACAAACAAGGAGGAAAATAAAGACAAATTTGCCCATGTAAACTCATTATGAGGAAAATTTTCAGCGAAAATATTCGTCTAATCAAGCGCTGCATAATCCTAGATAGTGGAAAGGGAAATGTTTAAATTACGCCACTTCAAAGGATCAATTGTTTCAAATTCGGGGCCGCAGGAGAGGGATCTGAAACCTTCAAAGGATTTTTTGGTGCATTTCGATAAGTATCTTTTGGGATTAGGGAGTTCGCGATTTCGCTTTCTTTGATGTATTATTATTCACTTGAAATGCATTTCATAGAAAACGTGAAGTCCTCTTTTCATCATACGAAAGAACGTATATTTATTTTAACCCTTACATTGAAATTTCCACATTATGAACACAAGCAATCTTAAGGACAGTTTAAACTTTGACGTCGTAACTTAGATTAAAATCAATAATATCTAAAATTTATTTTGTGTGGAAAAAGTTCCGAACATCATATAAAACATAAAGTCTTATTTTAACTGTGAATCACCTAGTTGAATTAAATGGACGACACGAACATTATAATTATGTGAACCAATCAAATTCTTCGCTTTGCAAGCCGGGTGTGGCCGTTGGCATTCCATCTTGGGCCTTGGCGTCTGAGGTTTCGATAACCTAAGACGAATGAACTTATTTTTCTTTAATCGGGATCTTAAATATTCTTAAGCTCCCCAATAGCCCAACTTGTCCCTTTCTTGGCATGGATCGTTTCTGACCGATGTCGTTCAGAGAAATTAATGGCACATTTTTTTCCTACCAACTTTTTATCTAAGGAAGACCTGTTTGTTAGTCTTTTTCTTCTGGTAGTTTGTTCAACTTCATTATCCCTTTTTTTTTACTTGGTGATATTCGGAGTGTATGTAAGCCTGGTAGTAAGATGGTCAGGGCACCAGCCGCCCTTTGAGATACTACCGCTAGAGAGTTATGGGCTCCTTTGACTGGCCAGGCAGTACTACATAGGACCCTTCTATCTGGTTACGGTCCTTTCTCTTTGCCTACACAGACACCGAATAGTCTGGCCTGTTCTTTACAGATTCTCCTGTCCTCATACACCTGACAACACTGAGATTGCCAAACAATTATTCTTCACTCAAGGGGTTAACTACTGCTCTCTAATTGTTCAATGGCTACTTTCCTCTTGGTAAGGATAGAAGAGACTCTTCAGCTATGGTAAGCAGCTCTTCTAGGAGAAGGACACTCCAAAATCAAACCATTGTTCTCTAGTCTTGGGTATTGCCATAGCCTCTGTACCATGGTCTTCCACTGTCTTGGGTTAGAGTTCTCTCGCTTGAGGGTACACTAGGGAACACTGTTCTATCTAGTTTCTCTTCCTGTTGTTTTGTTAAAATTTTCATTGTTTATATAGGAAATATTTGTTTTAATGTTGTTACTATTAAAATAATTTATTTTTCCTTATTTCCTTTCCTCACTGGGCTAATTTCCCTGTTGGGGCCCCTGGGCTTATAGCATCCAGATTTTCCAACTAGGGTTGTAGCTTAGCATTTAATAATAATAATAATAAGCAGCCTTTGGTGTAAGTAAATATGCTGTAGGCCTAATCCATAACTCTGGTGACCTTTGATGGTGATGCAGATCCTTTTGGCAACAACCGTAAGTTAAGCCCACATCCCGACGTTTGTTTTAGTCAGTAGCCCATAAACAAGAGTTGTGTGTTCATTAAATAAGCCGTAAAACAACACGGCGTAGGCCCATGTAAATCATTTTGAGGACAGCAAAACGTAGGCCTATATCTTCTATCCTTTTGGATAGGATACAATTCCAATTAGTTTATGTAATTCATTCCGTCGTAATAAAAACGAAGGAAATTTGAGGGCCTTTTTCTCTAGGTCATTTATCTACTTTTTATTTGTAAAATTTATCTTTCATTGGATCTCATCATTTTACATTATTATTATTATTATTATTATTATTATTATTATTACTTGCTCAGCAACAACCGTTGGAAAAGCAGGATGCTATAAGCTCAGGGTGTCCAACTGGGAAAATAGCCCAGTGAGGAAAGGAAGCAAGAAAAAATTAAATATTTTAAGAACAGTAACAACAGCCAAAAATATTTCCTGTATAAACTATAAAAAAACTAACAAAACAAGAGGAAAAGAAATGAGATACAATAGTGTGCCAAAGTGTACTCTAACCCAAGACAGTGGAAGACCATGGTACAGCGGCTATGGCTCTACACAAGACTAGAAACGATGGTTTGATTTTGGAGTGTCCTCCTAGAAGAGCGGCTCACCATAGCTAAATAGCCTCTTCTACCCTTACCTAGTAGAAAGTGGCTACTGAGCAATGACAGTGCTGTAACCCCTTGGGTGAAGAAGAATTGTTGGGTAGTCTCAGTGCTGTCAGGTGTATGAGAACAGAGGAGAATCTGTAAAGAATAGGCAGACTATTCGGTGTATGTGTAGGCAAAGGGAAAATGAACCGTGACCAGAGAGAAGGATCCAATGTAGTACTGTCTGACCAGTCAAAGGACCCCATAAATCTCTAGCGGTAGTATCTCAACGGGTGGCTGGTGCCTTGGCCAACCTACTACCTACCTCCTACATTCTCGTAAATATCTGCCAAGTTAATGGGGAATCCTTCAATCTTTTTTCCTGTAGGCCTATCTAATTATATTTTTATCATAATAACGACTGAGGCTTTCATATTATGGTGTTCATTTTTCATGCCAATTGGTCTGGTTTCAGAGAAATTTCTTTACTAGTAATATCATCTGGACATAGTAGTATGTAGATATTTTTGGGCATTTCCTCCCCTGATTTACACTTGCAATGCGTTTGAAGTCTTGTGGTTTTTATCAGCAGAATTCGTCCAGACGCAAATTCCATTTATTCTATGATCAATAGACTGAATATTTATGCAATCAAGTAAGCTGAAGCGACTGTTTTGCGCACTGAATCCTTCGGAACCACAAATAACCTTCGGCCAAAGAAATCGATCCAAAAGAAAGCGTCGATAGTACGTAATGACTAACATCTTTATTTATGAAGTATTGATCAAGAAAGGTAGGCAATATTCCTATAAGGCTGTTAACCGATTGGGCAAACAAGTCAATTTAAGTCCACTAGGCTTGATTAATGACGCTACTTTCGTATTACGGAGAGAAAGATTAATGGGAATTTTCATCTGTAAATGGATGGAATTGAAAATCGCTTGTATTCCTACGTATTTGAAGTCCCCTTGATTGGTAAAACGGTTTTTCATTCACAAGGAAAAATATTAAACGGCATGGATTTTGAGATCTGTTATAACCTCATAAATCATTGGTATCCTGAATAATGGGAAGGATACTTTAGGATTTGTATGGCGTTAATTTTTCAAAGCTTCAAAAATATCATAATGGTGCCGTATGAGAAATTTTGTCAATTTTGTTATGGAAATGCATACTAAATGTAATTCTATATGCGTTGCGGGACAGAAGGATAAAACGTCTAATCTATCGAAAAATTAAAGATCAAAGTTCTCTCTGATAAAAGAGTAAAGAAAACATCGAATAACAAAAATGGAAGAGAAATGTCAAACAAATGTACTGACTCATTTGTATATAGGAAATTAAACAGGTATTGCCTCTCTATCTCTTCTTGAAGTCGTTTGAAAAAGAAAAGAGGGGAAACAAAATGTAAGCAAGAATAAAAGGATACCGGAAAGATAGAGCAAGATTTCAATTCGGGTCTTGAAAGAACAGAATAGCTTGATTCTTATAAGTATTTGGAAACAACCCTTATGAATTATGGTATAATGAGAGAAGAAGTTAGTTGCAGAGCGGGTAAGCAAGGAAGGTAGATGGGTGTCAATATTAAATTGGGAAGAGACTTCGAATATTTATGGAACAAAACTTGGAAATGTACGTCCTGCTCTACGGAAGTGATGCATGGACTACAGTATATATATATATATATATATATATATATATATATATATATATATATATATATGTGTGTGTGTGTGTGTGTGTATGTGTGTGTGTTTTCTATATTAGTAAGTGCAGGAATTTTACAAAGTCTGATCTTGAGAACCTTGTCGCCTCTCCCCGCCCACCTCATGCAAAAATGACAAATATATTCATTAATGTCATTACATTTTAATTGTAACCTTAAGCAAGAGTATATCTTATTGCTGGATTTCATCTATACTTAGATCATTTTATAACTTGATGGAATCAACATAATAATAATAACAATAACAATAACAATAACAATAATAATAATAATAATGATAATAATAATAATAATAATAATAATAATAATAATAATTCACTAGAATTATTTGGTAAAATCGTGAAATTTTATGGTGAAGAATCGTGCTTTTGAACTTTTAAAATCATTCATTCGGTGAAAGCATTATTCTAAATTGTGGTCATTAATTATTACACAGCCATAGGTGATCACCAAAATAATGGATCTATTTACGGATATATGACATTTCTTCTGATTTTTCATCTCAATATAAAATTCACTAAAACTACATTATAATCACATTATGGTTCCAGTAGTGTAGCATACTTAATTTGATATAAAATTCTTACGAGATTTGGCAGCAAGATCGAAGATAGGAAACTGAAACGGAAGACAGCCATTTTTGTTCTCGAAAATATCATTATAAAATGTAAGTCACAATTAAAGAAAAAAAAACAATCACATCATTGTTGTCCAAGTCCTGGCAATTAGTAGATTGGAACCAGTGATTGCTGCTAGAATTGAGAGTTTGATTTTTGGAAAGGAACTTCCTCGTCCCCCTTTTGATGGTGTTTTCAAAAGTGGAGAGATATTCATTTGGACAGTGACGAGGTATAAACCCGTTTTAAAAATGTGACCAATACAAATATATACTACCATGCACACGACTGATTGCACTCTTCTAATTGGAGATCCTGCATGAAAGAGAGAGAGAGAGAGAGAGAGAGAGAGAGAGAGAGAGAGAGAGAGAGAGAGAGAGAGAGAGAGATACATAAAATGGTAGAAAAACTATTCTACCATTGCAAAGTAAGGCAATAACATTCCGCAACTGTCATCGTCGATTTGCATTTTTTTCTAAAATTTGTCAGTTTTTTTTTTTTTAAATAAAAATTTTACTTTGAGGTTTTACACAGATGTTTAAAGTATGGTAGATTAAAGCGTTAATCCTACTTTGAGAAATCTTAAAATGACCAGTAACCGAAGAAAAGTTAGCTGCTGATGAACATGGACTATTTAGAGTAAGCTGATACAGTACAGTCGAGATTCAGTACACTGTTTGTATTATTTGTATCAGAGAACATGGGAAGCGATACTCCCGTTGGGAAACACTGACTTCATATTTATATTTTGTCCTGGTATTTATATATGGAGAAACCAATGTCTACATTTCCTTCTCTCTTCTTAATCTCTTACAGTCAAAGACGGCAGTCAGTGACACTGTCACACCTAATACCTAACCTCTTATCATAAATCCCTCGATCTAAAGGGATTAAGGGATTTTGATCAGACTTATAAAGGTAAACGTTTGTGTATAGATTAACACGAAGATGATCCGTGTATTTTTCCATCAGCGAACTTCTTATATTTATTTTGCCAACGCAACTATCAAATGGTTGGAGGGATTTCTGTTAAACTTGTTGCAAAAGTAGGCAGTGATACGTATATGTGCATGGAGGGAGATATTCCATATGTCTGTCAGTAACAATTTTTCAAAACTGAGGAATAACTATGCATATACAACAAGAGCCATATAAAAAAAATGAAAAATAAAAACTCCGGAGAAAAAAATGCTATTTTTTTTTTCATCATATCACAGAAGTGATGAGAAGTGGTTTATGAATCCTTTTCATCTAACAAAGCCCTTCACTCAAAACTCCTCGGTTTTGGGGAACACTTTTATTATATAGAGAACCTTACAAATGTAACTCAAAACCATTGGCTGAATAACATTGTAGTAAAATGACTAAGTGATGTATATAGTTGCGAACACCATTAGTTATACATTAATTGACCAACTCAGACTATACCCATATACCTAGATGGCATGTCCCTGTCACCTCAGTTTCTCGGACTCGGCTTCGATTCCCTGACCGACCGGAAGTTATTATCTTTGAGTTGCTTCCCCCTTGGGTCTCTGATCCCGAGCTATAGAAAGAATCCAGATATTGGGAGGAGTATATGTGGCTTATTTGAATATGAAAATGATGTCTACATTAGTAAAATTTATCATATATATATATATATATATATATATATATATGTATGTGTGTGTGTGTATATACATATATGTATATATACACACAGGGGTGACCGATAATTTGACTCCCGGTAATTTGACTCCGATAATTTGACTCCCGGTAAATTTGATCCCTGGTAATTTCACTACCACTCTTTTCTTTATTCATTGAAAAGATGAATTTTATTCAAGAAAATAGATTTTAGAAAAAAAAGTAGATATACATTAACTTTTTCAGTGTCTATATGATTTTTATTCAAGAAATAAAGTTCTACTTTTTTTAAGATAAAACCACCTAGATATTCATTAACTAAAAATTACGGAAAACGAATATTACTAAATGCCATGTTAACATATTTTATTAATACAAAGCATGTAAGTAATATTTAAAATGGATAAAATGTAATCATACCAAAGTATGATATAAGAATATATACAAAAATTAAAATCATTGAAGATTAGAAAATTTAATAATGCGGCAAGTTTTTAGCTATTGCTCTTAGGAACTTTATTTTGGCCGCTGTATCGCTCAATGATTGTCTGCAGTCGTTTGTTTATATTTTATACGTCTTCTTTTTTTCACAAATCTCGCCACAATCAAATTGAATCTTTTTCATTTGGGCCAAGCGTTCTTCCTTTTTTAAGGCAGTAATTAACTTCCATATATTTGGATGGGTACAACTTAAAGAGCTTTGCAAGGCATTGTGATAGCCCTCGAAATGGTTATCTGTGCGAGGCATCTCGGATTCCATCCTTAAGTGTACACTCCAACTATCTATAGGAAACAAAAGTGGTGTTCTGCGGTGTCTAACTCCTCTACCTCGCAAACATCCTATGTACGGTATTTCAAAATAAGACACTAGTTCTTGAGGAAGATCGTCATCGTCAACAAGTTTTCGAATCCATCAATTACATCATTATGAGGAAGAAATGCTAACGATGGAAAACATCTTATTTTAATGCTGAACTCATCGTCATGATGGTACCTCTCTTTGAAGACAATTTCACACACTTTTCTGTAAACATTTTGAGATAAATGAAAAAGACAGCATGAAACGGAAGCACTAGGAAAAACAGATTTGAAGCTATTAATATGTGCTTTTTCAAAATCCACCATGATGGTTACGGGGTTCATTCCTGGCCGTAATTCCTTAACTTGGTTAAAAAGAAGGTTATAAGATTCTTGCTTCTTGTTTGGCAGCAATGCAAATAATCGTGGAACACTGAGTGGACCCACTTGAATATGTAGCGTGTACAACAGATAGAATAGAGATGGGGCGCACTTGAATTTTCCATCACCCGCCCAGTGTTTTACATTAACTAAGTCCTCGAGGCCTTTATTTGTTGCGAACATAAGTAGTCTATCTTCATCAAATTCCCCACTATCAAAATGCAAGAAAAGTTCACCACTATCATGGAACTTGTATTCATCAGGTATCTCGTTACAGTAGAGAGAATACTAAACTGGAAGCTCATCACGATAAAAGTGTCACACAACATAACGGAGAATCTCTAATTGTCATCACATGTTATATTTCTTATCTATTATCTTTTACAATGGATAAAAACACTGAAGGCGACTGACCACCATGTACATAATCATTCCATGCGTTTTCAGGTCTCTCGAGGCTCACCCGGAGAGAGAGAGAGAGAGAGAGAGAGAGAGAGAGAGAGAGAGAGAGAGAGTGTCCATTATAATTGGCCCTCACCAAGAATACTCAGAGAGAGGCAACGGCAAATTACCAATTTCTTCATATTTATCAGTTTATCTGCAGTACAAGTTGACGTCTCTCTCTCTCTCTCTCTCTCTCTCTCTCTCTCTCTCTCTCTCTTAAGTTAGCGTTTACTGAAACTTAAGAAAGAGAGAGAGAGAGAGAGAGAGAGAGAGAGAGAGAGAGAGAGAGAGAGAGAGAATTGTCCGTTAATTTCATCGATGGAGTAAGGGCTTCAAAACGTCTTCAGGGCAATTTTCTCTTCGAAATCTCTGGATTCGAGAAAGAGTCACACCCTCCACTAATCATGATCATCATAATTCGTCTTCTCAAATCTTTGACATTTATTCTTTTTCAGTAAAACCTTTACAAGACTTCCTCCTACGGGGAAGGGAATATACAATAAAGATGTGAGATTCGTTTTCAGAAGATGAGAAAAGGACTGACTCTCTCTCTCTCTCTCTCTCTCTCTCTCTCTCTCTCTCTCTCTCTCTCTCTCTCTCTCTCCCTCTCTCTCTGTGATTGGAGCCAGAAGCAGAAGTCTCCAAAGGCTTCTTCAAGGAATACCGATGGCAATCCGATCTCCTCCTTTCGTATTGTCCAAGTGCGTGAGGAAGTTCCAGAGACGGAGACAAAAAGATACGCTGGCTCCAAAAGGTCTCTGGAAGATCTAGTGACATTTTTTAATATTAACCCTGATCAAAAACAAACATTATTTCAGATTGAGTTGTGTTTAGTGCAAGTGTCAAGAAGGAATTCTTCTTTGGTTGGCGGCAGGAAGGGCATCCGGCCATGAAAAATTAGCCAAAACCCAATATGGCAAGAAGGAATAACTAAATAATATCTACAGTAGAAGTAAGCAATCGATATAGTTCTTTCCACCTTTCTATCCTCCTCCCTTCTTCTACATCTTCCTTTCACCTTCCACACCTTCTCCCTTCTTATTCTTTCTTCCACCTTCCATACCTTCTCCCTTCACATTCTTCCTTCCATCTTACTCACCCTCTCCCTTCTACTATTTCTTCCTTCCACATTCCACACATTATCCCTCCTCATTCTTCCTTCCAACTTACTCACATACTCCCTATTTTTCATTCTTCCCTCCATCTTCCACGCCTTCTCCCTTCTCCCTCTTCCTTTCACCTTCCTCAGCTTCTCCCTTCTTCTCATTCTTCCTTCCACTTTCCACATGATGGTGGAAGGAAGGATGAAAAGAGAGAACATGATGGTGGATGGAAGGATGAAAAAAGAGAACATGATGGTGGATGGAAGGATGAAAAGAGAGAACATGATGGTGGATGGAAGGATGAAAAGAGAGAACATGATGCATGATGGTGGAGGGAAGGATGAAAAGAGAGAACATGATGGTGGAAGGAAGGAGGAAAAGAGAGAACATGATGGTGGATGGAAGGATGAAAAGAGAGAACATGATGGTGGATGGAAGGATGAAAAGAGAGAACATGAGGGTGGATGGAAGGATGAAAAGAGAGAACATGATGGTGGATGGAAGGATGAAAAGAGAGAACATGAGGGTGGATGGAAGGATGAAAAGAGAGAACTTGATGGTGGATGGAAGGATGAAAAGAGAGAACATGATGGTGGATGGAAGGATGAAAAGAGAGAACTTGATGGTGGATGGAAGGATGAAAAGAGAGAACATGATGGTGGATGGAAGGATGAAAAGAGAGAACATGAGGGTGGATGGAAGGATGAAAAGAGAGAACATGATGGTGGATGGAAGGATGAAAAGAGAGAACATGAGGGTGGATGGAAGGATGAAAAGAGAGAACATGATGGTGGATGGAAGGATGAAAAGAGAGAACTTGATAGTGGATGGAAGGATGAAAAGAGAGAACATGATGGTGGATGGAAGGATGAAAAGAGAGAACATGATGGTGGATGGAAGGATGAAAAGAGAGAACATGAGGGTGGATGGAAGGATGAAAAGAGAGAACATGATGGTGGATGGAAGGATGAAAAGAGAGAACATGATGGTGGATGAAAGGCTGAAAAGAGAGAACATGATGGTGGATGGAAGGCTGAAAAGAGAGAACATGATGGTGGATGGAAGGATGAAAAGAGAGAACTTGATGGTGGATGGAAGGATGAAAAGAGAGAACATGATGGTGGATGGAAGGATGAAAAGAGAGAACATGAGGGTGGATGGAAGGATGAAAAGAGAGAACATGATGGTGGATGGAAGGATGAAAAGAGAGAACTTGATGGTGGATGGAAGGATGAAAAGAGAGAACATGATGGTGGATGGAAGGATGAAAAGAAAGAACATGATGGTGGATGGAAGGCTGAAAAGAGAGAACATGAGGGTGGATGGAAGGATGAAAAGAGAGAACATGAGGGTGGATGGAAGGATGAAAAGAGAGAACATGAGGGTGGATGGAAGGATGAAAAGAGAGAACTTGATGGTGGATGGAAGGATGAAAAGAGAGAACATGAGGGTGGATGGAAGGATGAAAAGAAAGAACATGATGGTGGATGGAAGGATGAAAAGAGAGAACATGATGGTGGATGGAAGGATGAAAAGAAAGAACATGATGGTGGATGGAAGGCTGAAAAGAGAGAACATGAGGGTGGATGGAAGGATGAAAAGAGAGAACATGAGGGTGGATGGAAGGATGAAAAGAGAGAACATGATGGTGGATGGAAGGATGAAAAGAGAGAACATGAGGGTGGATGGAAGGATGAAAAGAGAGAACATGAGGGTGGATGGAAGGATGAAAAGAGAGAACTTGATGGTGGATGGAAGGATGAAAAGAGAGAACATGATGGTGGATGGAAGGATGAAAAGAGAGAACATGATGGTGGATGGAAGGATGAAAAGAGAGAACATGATGGTGGATGGAAGGATGAAAAGAGAGAACATGATGGTGGATGGAAGGATGAAAAGAGAGAACATGAGGGTGGATGGAAGGATGGAAAGAGAGAACATGATGGTGGATGGAAGGATGAAAAGAGAGAACATGATGGTGGATGAAAGGCTGAAAAGAGAGAACATGATGGTGGATGGAAGGCTGAAAAGAGAGAACATGATGGTGGATGGAAGGATGAAAAGAGAGAACATGATGGTGGATGGAAGGATGAAAAGAGAGAACATGATGGTGGATGGAAGGATGAAAAGAGAGAACATGAGGGTGGATGGAAGGATGAAAAGAGAGAACATGATGGTGGATGGAAGGATGGAAAGAGAGAACATGATGGTGGATGGAAGGATGAAAAGAGAGAACTTGATGGTGGATGGAAGGATGAAAAGAGAGAACATGATGGTGGATGGAAGGATGAAAAGAGAGAACTTGATGGTGGATGGAAGGATGAAAAGAGAGAACATGATGGTGGATGGAAGGATGGAAAGAGAGAACATGATGGTGGATGGAAGGATGAAAAGAGAGAACATGATGGTGGATGGAAGGATGAAAAGAGAGAACATGAGGGTGGATGGAAGGATGGAAAGAGAGAACATGATGGTGGATGGAAGGATGAAAAGAGAGAACATGAGGGTGGATGGAAGGATGAAAAGAGAGAACATGATGGTGGATGGAAGGATGAAAAGAGAGAACTTGATGGTGGATGGAAGGATGAAAAGAGAGAACATGATGGTGGATGGAAGGATGGAAAGAGAGAACATGATGGTGGATGGAAGGATGAAAAGAGAGAACATGATGGTGGATGGAAGGATGAAAAGAGAGAACATGATGGTGGATGGAAGGATGAAAAGAAAGAACATGATGGTGGATGGAAGGCTGAAAAGAGAGAACATGAGGGTGGATGGAAGGATGAAAAGAGAGAACATGATGGTGGATGGAAGGATGAAAAGAGAGAACTTGATGGTGGATGGAAGGATGAAAAGAGAGAACATGATGGTGGATGGAAGGATGAAAAGAGAGAACATGATGGTGGATGGAAGGATGAAAAGAGAGAACATGATGGTGGATGGAAGGATGAAAAGAGAGAACATGAGGGTGGATGGAAGGATGGAAAGAGAGAACATGATGGTGGATGGAAGGATGAAAAGAGAGAACATGAGGGTGGATGGAAGGATGAAAAGAGAGAACATGATGGTGGATGGAAGGATGAAAAGAGAGAACTTGATGGTGGATGGAAGGATGAAAAGAGAGAACATGATGGTGGATGGAAGGATGGAAAGAGAGAACATGATGGTGGATGGAAGGATGAAAAGAGAGAACATGATGGTGGATGGAAGGATGAAAAGAGAGAACATGAGGGTGGATGGAAGGATGGAAAGAGAGAACATGATGGTGGATGGAAGGATGAAAAGAAAGAACATGATGGTGGATGGAAGGCTGAAAAGAGAGAACATGAGGGTGGATGGAAGGATGAAAAGAGAGAACATGATGGTGGATGGAAGGATGAAAAGAGAGAACTTGATGGTGGATGGAAGGATGAAAAGAGAGAACATGATGGTGGATGGAAGGATGAAAAGAAAGAACATGATGGTGGATGGAAGGCTGAAAAGAGAGAACATGAGGGTGGATGGAAGGATGAAAAGAGAGAACATGAGGGTGGATGGAAGGATGAAAAGAGAGAACATGAGGGTGGATGGAAGGATGAAAAGAGAGAACTTGATGGTGGATGGAAGGATGAAAAGAGAGAACATGAGGGTGGATGGAAGGATGAAAAGAGAGAACATGATGGTGGATGGAAGGATGAAAAGAGAGAACATGATGGTGGATGGAAGGATGAAAAGAAAGAACATGATGGTGGATGGAAGGCTGAAAAGAGAGAACATGAGGGTGGATGGAAGGATGAAAAGAGAGAACATGAGGGTGGATGGAAGGATGAAAAGAGAGAACATGAGGGTGGATGGAAGGATGAAAAGAGAGAACTTGATGGTGGATGGAAGGATGAAAAGAGAGAACATGAGGGTGGATGGAAGGATGAAAAGAAAGAACATGATGGTGGATGGAAGGATGAAAAGAGAGAACATGATGGTGGATGGAAGGATGAAAAGAAAGAACATGATGGTGGATGGAAGGCTGAAAAGAGAGAACATGAGGGTGGATGGAAGGATGAAAAGAGAGAACATGAGGGTGGATGGAAGGATGAAAAGAGAGAACATGATGGTGGATGGAAGGATGAAAAGAGAGAACATGAGGGTGGATGGAAGGATGAAAAGAGAGAACATGAGGGTGGATGGAAGGATGAAAAGAGAGAACTTGATGGTGGATGGAAGGATGAAAAGAGAGAACATGATGGTGGATGGAAGGATGAAAAGAGAGAACATGATGGTGGATGGAAGGATGAAAAGAAAGAACATGATGGTGGATGGAAGGATGAAAAGAGAGAACATGATGGTGGATGAAAGGCTGAAAAGAGAGAACATGATGGTGGATGGAAGGCTGAAAAGAGAGAACATGATGGTGGATGGAAGGATGAAAAGAGAGAACTTGATGGTGGATGGAAGGATGAAAAGAGAGAACATGATGGTGGATGGAAGGATGAAAAGAGAGAACATGAGGGTGGATGGAAGGATGAAAAGAGAGAACATGATGGTGGATGGAAGGATGAAAAGAGAGAACATGAGGGTGGATGGAAGGATGAAAAGAGAGAACTTGATGGTGGATGGAAGGATGAAAAGAGAGAACATGATGGTGGATGGAAGGATGGAAAGAGAGAACATGATGGTGGATGGAAGGATGAAAAGAGAGAACATGATGGTGGATGGAAGGATGGAAAGAGAGAACATGATGGTGGATGGAAGGATGAAAAGAGAGAACATGATGGTGGATGGAAGGATGGAAAGAGAGAACATGATGGTGGATGAAGGCTGAAAAGAGAGAACATGATGGTGGATGGAAGGCTGAAAAGAGAGAACATGAGGGTGGATGGAAGGATGAAAAGAGAGAACTTGATGGTGGATGGAAGGCTGAAAAGAGAGAACATGATGGTGGATGGAAGGATGAAAAGAGAGAACATGATGGTGGATGGAAGGATGGAAAGAGAGAACATGATGGTGGATGGAAGGATGGAAAGAGAGAACATGATGGTGGATGGAAGGATGAAAAGAGAGAACATGATGGTGGATGGAAGGATGAAAAGAGAGAACATGATGGTGGATGGAAGGATGAAAAGAGAGAACATGATGGTGGATGGAAGGATGAAAAGAGAGAACATGATGGTGGATGGAAGGATGAAAAGAGAGAACATGATGGTGGATGGAAGGATGGAAAGAGAGAACATGATGGTGGATGGAAGGATGAAAAGAGAGAACATGATGGTGGATGGAAGGATGAAAAGAGAGAACATGATGGTGGATGGAAGGATGGAAAGAGAGAACATGATGGTGGATGGAAGGATGGAAAGAGAGAACATGATGGTGGATGGAAGGATGAAAAGAGAGAACATGAGGGTGGATGGAAGGATGGAAAGAGAGAACATGATGGTGGATGGAAGGATGAAAAGAGAGAACATGATGGTGGATGGAAGGATGAAAAGAGAGAACATGAGGGTGGATGGAAGGATGAAAAGAGAGAACATGATGGTGGATGGAAGGATGGAAAGAGAGAACATGATGGTGGATGGAAGGATGGAAAGAGAGAACATGATGGTGGATGGAAGGATGAAAAGAGAGAACATGAGGGTGGATGGAAGGATGGAAAGAGAGAACATGATGGTGGATGGAAGGATGAAAAGAGAGAACATGATGGTGGATGGAAGGATGAAAAGAGAGAACATGATGGTGGATGGAAGGATGAAAAGAGAGAACATGATGGTGGATGGAAGGATGGAAAGAGAGAACATGATGGTGGATGGAAGGATGGAAAGAGAGAACATGATGGTGGATGGAAGGATGAAAAGAGAGAACATGAGGGTGGATGGAAGGATGGAAAGAGAGAACATGATGGTGGATGGAAGGATGAAAAGAGAGAACATGATGGTGGATGGAAGGATGAAAAGAGAGAACATGAGGGTGGATGGAAGGATGAAAAGAGAGAACATGATGGTGGATGGAAGGATGGAAAGAGAGAACATGATGGTGGATGGAAGGATGAAAAGAGAGAACATGATGGTGGATGGAAGGATGAAAAGAGAGAACGTGATGGTGGATGGAAGGATGGAAAGAGAGAACATGATGGTGGATGGAAGGATGAAAAGAGAGAACATGATGGTGGATGGAAGGATGAAAAGAGAGAACATGATGGTGGATGGAAGGATGGAAAGAGAGAACATGATGGTGGATGGAAGGATGGAAAGAGAGAACATGATGGTGGATGGAAGGATGAAAAGAGAGAACATGATGGTGGATGGAAGGATGAAAAGAGAGAACATGAGGGTGGATGGAAGGATGAAAAGAGAGAACATGAGGGTGGATGGAAGGATGAAAAGAGAGAACATGAGGGTGGATGGAAGGATGAAAAGAGAGAACATGATGGTGGATGGAAGGATGAAAAGAGAGAACATGAGGGTGGATGGAAGGATGAAAAGAGAGAACATGATGGGGATGAAAGGCTGAAAAGAGAGAACATGAGGGTGGATGGAAGGATGAAAAGAGAGAACATGATGGTGGATGAAAGGCTGAAAAGAGAGAACATGATGGTGGATGGAAGGCTGAAAAGAGAGAACATGAGGGTGGATGGAAGGATGAAAAGAGAGAACTTGATGGTGGATGGAAGGCTGAAAAGAGAGAACATGATGGTGGATGGAAGGATGAAAAGAGAGAACATGATGGTGGATGGAAGGATGGAAAGAGAGAACATGATGGTGGATGGAAGGATGGAAAGAGAGAACATGATGGTGGATGGAAGGATGAAAAGAGAGAACATGATGGTGGATGGAAGGATGAAAAGAGAGAACATGATGGTGGATGGAAGGATGAAAAGAGAGAACATGATGGTGGATGGAAGGATGAAAAGAGAGAACATGATGGTGGATGGAAGGATGAAAAGAGAGAACATGATGGTGGATGGAAGGATGGAAAGAGAGAACATGATGGTGGATGGAAGGATGAAAAGAGAGAACATGATGGTGGATGGAAGGATGAAAAGAGAGAACATGATGGTGGATGGAAGGATGGAAAGAGAGAACATGATGGTGGATGGAAGGATGAAAGAGAGAACATGATGGTGGATGGAAGGATGAAAAGAGAGAACATGATGGGTGGATGGAAGGATGGAAAGAGAGAACATGATGGTGGATGGAAGGATGAAAAGAGAGAACATGATGGTGGATGGAAGGATGAAAAGAGAGAACATGATGGTGGATGGAAGGATGGAAAGAGAGAACATGATGGTGGATGGAAGGATGGAAAGAGAGAACATGATGGTGGATGGAAGGATGAAAAGAGAGAACATGATGGTGGATGGAAGGATGAAAAGAGAGAACATGATGGTGGATGGAAGGATGGAAAGAGAGAACATGATGGTGGATGGAAGGATGAAAAGAGAGAACATGATGGTGGATGGAAGGATGAAAAGAGAGAACATGATGGTGGATGGAAGGATGGAAAGAGAGAACATGATGGTGGATGGAAGGATGGAAAGAGAGAACATGATGGTGGATGGAAGGATGAAAAGAGAGAACATGATGGGTGGATGGAAGGATGAAAAGAGAGAACATGATGGTGGATGGAAGGATGGAAAGAGAGAACATGATGGTGGATGGAAGGATGAAAAGAGAGAACATGATGGTGGATGGAAGGATGAAAAGAGAGAACATGAGGGTGGATGGAAGGATGGAAAGAGAGAACATGATGGTGGATGGAAGGATGGAAAAGAGAGAACATGATGGTGGATGGAAGGATGAAAAGAGAGAACATGATGGTGGATGGAAGGATGAAAAGAGAGAACATGATGGTGGATGGAAGGATGGAAAGAGAGAACATGATGGTGGATGGAAGGATGAAAAGAGAGAACATGATGGTGGATGGAAGGATGAAAAGAGAGAACATGATGGTGGATGGAAGGATGGAAAGAGAGAACATGATGGTGGATGGAAGGATGAAAGAGAGAACATGATGGTGGATGGAAGGATGAAAAGAGAGAACATGATGGTGGATGGAAGGATGAAAAGAGAGAACATGAGGGTGGATGGAAGGATGAAAAGAGAGAACATGAGGGTGGATGGAAGGATGAAAAGAGAGAACATGATGGTGGATGGAAGGATGAAAAGAGAGAACATGATGGTGGATGGAAGGATGAAAAGAGAGAACATGAGGGTGGATGGAAGGATGAAAAGAGAGAACATGAGGGTGGATGGAAGGATGAAAAGAGAGAACATGAGGGTGGATGGAAGGATGAAAAGAGAGAACATGATGGTGGATGGAAGGATGAAAAGAGAGAACATGAGGGTGGATGGAAGGATGAAAAGAGAGAACATGAGGGTGGATGGAAGGATGAAAAGAGAGAACATGATGGTGGATGGAAGGCTGAAAAGAGAGAACATGAGGGTGGATGGAAGGATGAAAAGAGAGAACATGAGGGTGGATGGAAGGATGAAAAGAGAGAACATGAGGGTGGATGGAAGGATGAAAAGAGAGAACATGATGGTGGATGGAAGGCTGAAAAGAGAGAACATGAGGGTGGATGGAAGGATGAAAAGAGAGAACATGAGGGTGGATGGAAGGATGAAAAGAGAGAACATGATGGTGGATGGAAGGATGAAAAGAGAGAACATGATGGTGGATGGAAGGATGAAAAGAGAGAACATGATGGTGGATGGAAGGATGAAAAGAGAGAACATGATGGTGGATGGAAGGATGAAAAGAGAGAACATGATGGTGGATGGAAGGATGAATAGAGAGAACATGATGGTGGATGGAAGGATGAAAAAAGAGAACATGATGGTGGATGGAAGGCTGAAAAGAGAGAACATGAGGGTGGATGGAAGGATGAAAAGAGAGAACATGAGGGTGGATGGAAGGATGAAAAGAGAGAACATGAGGGTGGATGGAAGGATGAAAAGAGAGAACATGATGGTGGATGAAAGGCTGAAAAGAGAGAACATGATGGTGGATGGAAGGCTGAAAAGAGAGAACATGATGGTGGATGGAAGGCTGAAAAAGGAGAACATGATGGTGGATGGAAGGCTGAAAAGAGAGAACATGATGGTGGATGGAAGGATGAAAAGAGAGAACATGATGGTGGATGGAAGGATGAATAGAGAGAACATGATGGTGGATGGAAGGATGAAAAAAGAGAACATGATGGTGGATGGAAGGCTGAAAAGAGAGAACATGATGGTGGATGGAAGGATGAAAAGAGAGAACATGATGGTGGATGGAAGGATGAAAAAAGAGAACATGATGGTGGAGTATTCTTATTGGGCAAAAATTTGTCAGGTCTTTTGTGTCTCCCTTTTTGCGAATTAGTATGATAAAATTTTTTCAAGCTGCTGGTATAGAGCATTCTGTAAAGTTCAGCCAGTTTTACTACCATGAAATCTCCTTCAGCTATTGTTAAATACTTACAAAGATTATATTAGGCCGAATAAAAAGACAGCTAGACTATAATCAACCAAGAGAGTTGCCAAGCTTTAGAAGTGGGTATTCAACAACAGACCATATCCATGTAATTAACCAGCTGATGGAAAAATCAACAGAATCTGACAAACCACTATGCATGGCTTTTATAGACTATGAGAAGGCTTTTGATTCTGTCAAAACCTCAGCAGTAATGAAAGAATTTTAAAGACAAGGAATAGATGAATCTTATGTTAGAACACTTAAATATATCTATATAAGAATTACAGCAATCCTAAAACTACATGAACTTAATGAAAAAATTCTGATTGAGAAAGAGTTAGACAGGGAGACCCCTTCTCTCCTAAATTATCCACAGCGGGCCTAGAAGTTTCTAGAATTTAAATTGGGAAAATGTAGTAATTAATATTAATGGGGAATACCTTAACAACTTCAGATTTGCAGATGACATACAGGTAGTTATATTTAGTGAATCAAGGGAGGAATTAGAAAAGATGATAGAAGATTTGAATAGAGAAAGCAGAAATGTGGGATTGAAAATGAATAGAGTAAAACTAAAATAATGTTCAATGAAAGTGTAAAGAGACAACAAATAACAGTAATGGACGAACACCTAGAGATTGTTAATGAATATAAGTACTTGAGGCAGAAAGTATGTTTCCCCAGGACACAAGACCGAAATTATACAAAGGATAAGGATGGGATGGAGAGCTTTTGGGGAAAAAAATGAGGTTACGAAAAGTAAATTGACCTCTTCTCTAAAATTTAATGACATGGTCCTACTACTGTACTTTCAACTTATGCATCAGAAACTTGGAGCCCTAATAACGGCCTAGAACATAAGCTACTTACAAGCTATGGAAAGAGTAATGATGGAAATAATACTAAGAGACAGAAAAGAGCAACATGGTTATGAGAGCAATATGACGTTAAGGATATTCTAACATGTAAGGAAAAGGAATGGACCTGGGCAGACATATAATAAGAATGACAGATAATAGATATACATTAAGAATAATAGAATTGGTCCCTAGAGATTGCAAAAGAAGCAAGGGAAGGAAGAGAAGACGATGGATTGACGAACTAAGAAAGTTTGCGTGTGTGGACTGGCATAGAAAGAACATGAACAGCCACAATTAGAAGGATATGTCTGAAGTCTTTGTTATGCAGTGGACTATTAACGGCTGATACTGTATATACATATATATATATATATATATATATATATATATATATATATATATATATATTTATATATATATATATTCATATATATATATATATATATATATATATATATATATATATATATATATATATATATAAGGCGAGGCAGTTTTGGACACCTTTTTAGAAACCTTTGTACAAAATCTGTATTAATAATTTATGACCAAAAATCAAACATGCTTTCAAAAGAGGGAGGTCTCATCTATAAAAATAGTTTGTCTCATAATCATCAGAGAATTAGAAATTCCTATATCTCATCAATAAAAAAAATATCTTAGAGGCGAGGCAATTTTGGACAGCGAGGCAATTATGGACACGTCTGTATCTCCGTTAAGCAGCAACGCTCAATTTCCAAATTATGACAATTTGTGGTCACTATCAATATAAATATACTAGAAAAAAATTATGGACTTACATAAATTTTTGTGTCCGTAATCCAAGATTGTCCAATTTTGCCTCGCCCAGAAAAAAGTGAGAAAGTTGCCTGTCCAATTTTGCCTCACCATAGCTTTGAAAACGTCCAATTTTGCCTTACTTTATGAATATATAAATTAAACTTTGTATTCGAGCACGCAAATATACTTTTATGTGTAAATCTTCATATATGTTATCATAAGCATATAAAATAAGACATTTGGAGTGCAGTATGGGGGGGGGGGAGTGTCTGCTCAGGGTGACACCCTAAAAGGGGGTGACACCCTAAAAGGGGGTGACACCCTGAGAGTTACATCTACAAAAAGTTTGTTTTTCTAGCTTGAGGGATATGATATGATTTTCAAAAAGTTATCTGATACTGGGGACACACTCAAAGGTGTCGACACTCAGGGGTGGAACCTTCAAAAAAATCGACCAAATCATGGTGACATCCTCGAGAGGGGTGTCACCCCAAATGCTACAATAAATGACAAAAGAAATCTTTCTTGTATATACATTGTTCCTAGAATAATTCACAAATCCATATGAAAATTTCAGGTATTAGGGAAAATATGTTTCCCTTTTCTGCTAATTTCCATGTTGATAACTGCAATAGAAAAGATGCAGCTGGCGTGTTGCCTTTTTGATATAGTGTTCAATGCAGCAACATTAGAGTAAACAGCATGATAGTGAGAGATATTGATAGCTCTTGTTTTTACAATTTTAAATTAAACTCTGTTTTTACTCTTCTCCACAGAGCATTCCTTCTTACTTCTAGTTGGGAATATTTTCATACTGAAGTGCTTTACTTATGTGATTATTTTAAGAAAAACTGTTTCCCGACTAAATTATTTTTTAAGCATCTCAACAAATTTTTAAATGATAAATTGGCTCAGACTCCAAAAATAACAACAGTACCTAAGCTCAAATTTTACGCGAGTTTTCCTTTTATGCATGATGATTCCTTTAGACAGAAGTTTACAAAAATCATACAACAACATTTTCCAGCTGTTGTAGTAAACTTAATTCCCAAGAATCCTCTCACAGTTGGCTCGGTTTTTCGCTTTAAGGATCGATTGAGTCCTTTGATGTCCTCTGGTGTAGTGTATCGATATATTTGCCCAAAGTGTAACTCTGGGACCTACGTAGGATCTACCAAGAGGTTGTTGAAGGTCAGAATTGACTCTCATAGAGGTGTTAGTTTTCGAACAGGTTGCAGAATATCCAATCCAGAACATTCAAATATTCGCAATCATACTAAAATTTGCAAAATAAATATAGACAATAAAGATTTTAGCATTATAGGACAGGTATCTAATTACCATGACTTGCCTATTCTGGAGTCAATTTTTATTAAAACACTGGTTCCGTCGTTAAACGCCCAAACTTCCTCCACTCAATTGTACTTGTCATAGATTTCTTTATTTTGTTCTGTAATTGTTGATGCCATTCAGTTTTTATATGCGCTTCTGCGAGGTTGGTTCCACTTCTGTTTTATGTATATTTTTTACTTGAATTTTTAGTTTTTTTACTAATTTTTACTTTTTATATTTTTTATATTTGAATATTTTTTTTATTACTGTTTCTTAATGTTATATATGTACTTCTTATTTGTAGCCCTGGAAGATGTGATAATGACGATCACGAAACGTCGGGATATATAATAAATGGAATTTTAGAACTGCCTATTTCCCTGTCCACTTTGAAAAATGCAAATTACTGGCTGCCGCCACCTTCTCTGATGATATATATATATATATATATATATATATATATATATATATATATATATATATATATATATATATATTTATATATATATATAAATCTAGAATCTGTATAAGCATGTAGAAATTAATGGAGTGGCATAACTTAACAATTCCTTCCGTTAACAGCTACATTATATTGTTCGGAGATCCGACATTAGTTTTGTTCCAGTTTCATTTATGGCTCGATGCTGTAAAATATTCATAAATACGCCATAAATGACATTCATAGTGAGAGAGAGAGAGAGAGAGAGAGAGAGAGAGAGAGAGAGAGAGAGAGAGAGGAGAGAGAGAGAGAGAGAGATTACAGTAGTGAATGTAGTAATTGGTCACCATATAAATTGATTTCTAGACATTCATGCATATCAGGAGAAATTTTCGCTTGGTATTGCAATGTTTCCTATAAAAATGATTGTATTATGCTTCCAAAAACTTAGTTTTAGAATGCTAAATTGATTGCTAAAGACTTTCATAGGCCTTTAGATATTCATAGATAGGAACATTTTGGAATACATAAGGATACTTTACTGTAAAATATTTCCCAAGTCATTCAGATTCAAGGGGATGTGCCATCTTAGTCTTTAGCTCGCAACCCACTTGCCCTTTATTCATAAAAGTTTTTACTTTTCCTTTCCCGCCCGTATTTGTGGCTAAGAACGGTTGGCATAGACATTTAAAATAGAGTTTTAAATTTATACTGTAAAATCTTTGCTGTGTTGCTAATTCAATCTTTTTTGCAAGAGCTTTAATTTGCTTGATAATTACTGAGGCCCTATGGCAAAATTGGAGTTAGTTATCATCGAGTAGCGATAACGGAATTATTTTGTTAGTCTTAAATGCTCATCCACATAATGGTAGATTTTGGAACAATAATAGCTTTAATTAGAGAGTCGTTGTCTTATGAGTGTTTGAAGGATTCGTTAGAAAGAATCCTTATACCAACATTTTTCCGGCTCGAAGTTATACTATTTAGTTACTATAGATCATTATGTTCTGTAGTCCTCCACATACCACAAGTTTTCCAATCAATATGCTCATTACGAAAGTACTCTGTAGGATAATTTGCCCGTTTGCTTTAAAATCAACCAAGATATTTTCGTTAACTGGAATAATCATAAATGAATATGATTGAAATTGTATAAAATATGTGAGTGAAATAGTGCTCAAAATGCCTTATTTTCTAATCGAAAGGTTCCAGGTTGGAATGGTCAAGTGTAGGTGTTTCTTGTTGCCGCTCAGGAGAGATTTCTTTTCTGGAGGTATAGTGAGAAACTAGGAACTAAAATTGGCGGCCTTAGATGAATACCGGCAAAAAAAGGCAATTTTTCTTAAAAATGTCGAGGATGTTTAATAAACGAATGAATAAAGAATGAATGAAAGAAACACAAATAGGAACTTGATCATGGAGACTTACGCCTATTTGAATCACGATTATTAGAAGTCAGCGTAATCAATCTACGTAATTTTCTTGAGATAAAGCTACTAGTAATTACATAATACCTGATAACTTACAGCCAAAGTATTAGTGTAGGAAATCATTTTTTTTTTTTTTTTTTTTTTGGAAAATTAGAGAATATATTACGGGAAAATTGGTATTTCTTACTTTCATTACAAAATCTTGGAAAATTATGTTGTTCTTAGGACAAGAGACCTTTATATATGATTTATCGATAAAGCAAATTTCTAAAAGGTTTTGCTAGAATGTAATAGTGGTTTCATTTACCGCAATACAATTCCTTTTCGATTCAATAAACTAAATTCTAATTGTATTCAAAATGCTATGCAGTCATCAGTATTTACTGTTTACATCAGAGATTATTTATTATGCAAAGTTAATAGTTAACTTTGGTTACTAATCAACCTTAGAACAACAAAGGCTATTTATTCGGTTGCTACTAGCTACTACAAAGGAACTAATTATGAATTAGGTTAGCAATATTTCATGGAACATTAACGGTTATCAAATTAGATTGAGGCAATGATACAATATTTTACAAGTTGTATCAAGAATTTCTTAACCTCTTTCCACAACCTCTAAAATACAAATGCCTTCCTTGTTTCCTCAAATTCTTCAGTGTCGGACTGCCCGGGGGAGGAG
>NC_090746.1:102402100-102407100 GCF_036898095.1 Palaemon carinicauda | reverse complement strand
ATGAAAAAATTTGACCCTACTGAAATTGCAAGTGTGAATAGTTTTATAACTGTTTATGCACACATGTGAATTTAAAAAATAAGAATTACACACGGGCAGGCAACATTGATCTTGCATTAAGCAACCCCTATTAGAATAATAAGCAATGCTATTATTACAATTACCCCGCCAGCAGAAGCAGCAGAAACAAACAGATTGTGTATCGCTTTCAAAGCATGAAGCCTCGTCAATGCTATTACCCTCATCAGCAATAACGTGACCATATTAATTTCAATATTGCATGTTCGTATATCCCAGTTAGCATAGCCACAAATACCTATTTGGTTTGGCCTTTGTTTCTAAACTCCTGTTCCCTAACGTGGTTTCTTAACTTTATATCATAACGCGATCTGTTACCCATTTGATCTGCTTCGTATTAAATTCAAATAACACATTTTTCGGTGTAAAATTTGACCTCATTATATCGAAATTATCATCTTATCTTGATAGCAAATTTCAAAGAAAATCAGTTAATAGTGAAAACTATGATAATATACGATAAAACCTTCAACCTAATCTTAAAATTAATTATAACGATTAAAGGCCATTAGTTATGTCGACAAATATTCCTTTGAAATTGTACGTAATAGACATCTCTGTCCCATTCAATGTATGTATTATAAAAGTAAGGAAATATTGACATAGGATAAAGCATGTATGAAAAAAGACAATAACCTGATGTCCTTTTGACTAATGATTCGTTTCACTGAGTGGTGTAGGGTAGAAGGTTGTGTCTCTGTCCCTCCCTGCAATTTGTCTCTTCCATTTTAGGAACTTGCAGGAGAATTTCGCTGCCAGTTCAACTTCCTCTTGAAATTGCAGGGTAACCCCCCCCCCCCCATGGAGGAATCCTCCAAGCCAACCCCCACATAAAGAAAGATGAAAGGCATCATCACAACTGTCACATGAATACTAAAAAAGAATGAAAAGTTCTTTACATTAATATACTTTCAATTTAAACCATACAGAGAAAAAACAACTACAGTAAAACATCAAAAGCCTTAAACATTTTAAAAACAAAATTCAGCAAATTAGAATGAGAAAACAAAACATCAGAAATGTGGCAAAATTGACCTAACAGATATTTTACAAGACTCATTAGAGTCTGATAAATCTATTCTTGAAAGAACAATCAATTCCTATCCATGCGTGTTAAAGACCACTTAGTTGGAAATAAAGCTTTTTTTTATCTTAGTTTCTCTTTAGTGACGGAAGGATGAAAATTAAATGTGAGCAACTTCTTGTAACATGAAAATCCTAATTATTTAAAGTACTTCCTCATTAAAACATCAAACTTGTAACTGTTGAGAATACTGGACAAAACAAATGAAATTTTACCCATTTTTTTCTAGAGATACTATGATATCCTGAACAAATGTAATCCTTCAAAAATAAAAGATAGAATTTAAATGGCTAGACGAGACAAAGTTTTGTCCTGTAAATCTAAATCCGGAAATTCACAATAATTTTGTTCCCAATCTTTCTCTTATTGTATATTGATTTTCATTTGAATCCTTTTTCCTATTCAAACAGAATGCATCGAATTAAATACATTTACGTGTTAAAACAGAAGGTGTACCGAAAGTATAGCAGAAAATCTAAAAAGAACATCACTGACGCTGTTGAATTACCGGTACTCTAGTTTATGGTTGCGATATTCAGCTGGACGTGTGTGGGTTCGACCATTGCAGGCTTTATGCTGCATTAGTCATCCAGTCTAGTATCATAGATGTTATCGATGGATGCAACATGCAAATAACCATTTTCCATTCAGCCCGTAAATACGTGGTCGTTATCGTCACTACCATAACATATCACCACAATCCACCGTCGATTTGCTCTAGTGCGCTGCAAGGGAAAAATAACATAGTAAACGCAAACACATGTGAGCGCATGCAAACACCAATACGAACACATACATACTATATATATATATAAGCATATACAGTAGATAGATAGATAGATAGATAGATAGATAGTTATTTAACCTTAAATCGTTGCCCCTAACAGTGGATCACTTCAATAAACACACTTATCACTGACACATTTCTTCCTTCAACTGTTGAATTGTGAATGAAACCCTTGAACAATAATATTTGCACGACAGGGCCAGCAGCAGAACGTCGAACCGTAAACAAACTGCACCATTCATTCGTCGCCGGCACGAAATCTTGGTTCTTATTATTATCATTATCATTACTTGTTAAGCAACAACCCTAGTTGGAAAAGCAGGATGCCGTAAGGCCAAGGGCTCCAACAAGGAAAATAGCCCAGCGAGGAAAGGAAATAAGGAAAACTCACTCTACATTATAAGTTTAAGATCATTAACAACATTCATAAACTATAAAAGCTTAAAAAAAAAAGCCAAGAGGATATTAATAAGGTCCCTCCATCCCAAAACACCTCTAACGCCATATATCTAACCTTTCATATATATCGCCAGATTCACTGTACATATCATGAATACTGTTACAATGTAAATTAAGATTCTAACTTATATTGTTATATAATAAGTAAAATATAGTTGATCTAAATCTATATATATATATATATATATATATATATATATATATATATATATATATATGGATAAATGTCAACACAACATCGTGTTCAAATAGAAATAAATTTCTACCTCATACTTGGGATCGAACGCTAGCCCCTTCTAATGAAAGGCCAGGTCTAAACCAACCATGCCACGAGAGGCCATAAAAGGAAATCCGAACCTGACGCTAATCTAGCTGTCCGAGGATTTACCTGGCGAGACATCAGTCTCTTACCAGCGAGTTTTACTCGTCAGGTAAATCCTCGGACACCTAGATTAGCGTCAGGTTCGGATTTCCTTTTATGGCCTCTCGTGGCATGGTTGGTTTAGACCTGGCCTTTCATTAGAAGGGGCTAGCGTTCGATCCCAAGTATGAGGTAGAAATTTATTTCTATTTGAACACGATGTTGTGTTGACATTTATCTATATATATATATATATATATATATATATATATATATATATATATATATATATATATATATAGACGGTGCAGATGATTTAGAGGCATGTTTGTTGGCTATGAAAATGATGCAGAAATAGGGTGAGAAAGTTGAAAGCGAATGCTACGGATAAGCATTTAAAAGGTGGTGGTTATAATAAAATGTCCAAACCACTTTCAATTATCAGTAAAGTTTGAGTACCGTGGTAACCTATTAAAGCTGCTAAGTACTGCTTTAATCTACTAACGTTTCATAAGAAAAAAAACTTTTAAAGTTGTCACTATCATTTGTATCAGCGACAAACTGTGACACTTGCTTCCTTTGCGACCTCTATCAAGGACACGAGCCTCAATATTCTACTCAAATCTTCTTATTATTATTTGAGGGAGTTTAAACAAGCCAACGAGTCAAATTCGACTCTTACAGAGTTGGCCCAAAAAAAAAAAAAAAAAAAAAAAAAAACTGAGTAATTCCGCGAAAGAAGGACAAAATGATTTGTAATAAAGATATACTGTAAATGATCATATATAAAATTATTAGAGTCTACATAAAATGATTGAATAAATAAAAAATGTAATTTTTAACCTAAAAGTACGATAGCTTTTCTGAACAAAATATTCTATATTATAAAGAGAGAGAGAGAGAGAGAGAGAGAGAGAGAGAGAGAGAGAGAGAGAGAGAGAGAGAGAGAGAGAGAGAGAGAGAGATAAAATAATCAACTTATTGTTTTGCCTAATATGGAAATTTGAATAAAACCAATAAAAAATTGACAAACTAGAAATAAATTATTAGAGTCTACATAAAATGATTGAATAAATAAAAAATGTAATTTTTAACCTAAAAGTACGATAGCTTTTCTGAACAAAATATTCTATATTATAAAGAGAGAGAGAGAGAGAGAGAGAGAGAGAGAGAGAGAGAGAGAGAGAGAGAGAGAGAGAGAGAGAGAGAGAGAGAGAGAGATAAAATAATCAACTTATTGTTTTGCCTAATATGGAAATTTGAATAAAACCAATAAAAAATTGACAAACTAGAAATAAATTATTAGAGTCTACATAAAATGATTGAATAAATAAAAAATGTAATTTTTAACCTAAAAGTACGATAGCTTTTCTGAACAAAATATTCTATATTATAAGGAGAGAGAGAGAGAGAGAGAGAGAGAGAGAGAGAGAGAGAGAGAGAGAGAGAGAGAGAGAGAGATAAAATAATCAACTTATTGTTTTGCTAAAAAGCTAAATCTAGATAATATTCCTCACGATAAACAGACAAGAAAGCAAAAGAAAGAAGCGAAGTCGGCAAAGAAACCAACATGACAATCGAGTCTTCCCAATCAGCACCAAACCACTGAACAGATGGAATCGCATTCTCGGGGGAAGACAATTCATCTCCATCAATACAAGGGATGCTTCTCATTCCAACATTTCCTCTTCTCTCTCCTCTTTCTATTTTCCTTGATTTCCTAACAAGTTTCTCATCATCATGTGATTACTGTTATTAATTTTCCAATCCAGTTCCTTCTCCCCATCTTCCTATTCTTTGAGTTTTTACTTTATTCCGGAATTATATTTCTTGTTCTCTACACTTCCCCCATTCTGATATTCTTTATTTTTTTTCTTTTAATTTGTCCTGCTCTCCCTCTAATTACTCTTACTATTATTATTCATCGTTCTCTCTCCCTCTTATTTCTCAAGATCTTCTGCCTCTTTCTATTTTTCTATCGCTTCCCCTACTTTCTATTTCTCCAATGCTTCCTTTTCTTAGTCTTCTTCCTCTCTTTCTATTATTTCGCCTGCTTTTCGTCCAACTCCTGCACTCCCCAATTATAATCTATCATGCACTTCCTCCTCCTCCTCCTTCCTATTTTACGTCCTTCTCTTTCCGTCATTCCTCATGTATTTCCTTCTTCCTTCACCTCTCCTCCCGCTCTCCCTCCTCGTCTACTATATTTTCTCCCTATCTTCCATCTCCTC
>NC_090746.1:102392100-102397100 GCF_036898095.1 Palaemon carinicauda | reverse complement strand
AGCCTAACCAGGTACTCAGCCGAGTTCAGCTGGTACTGCTAGGGAGCCACAGCCCAACCTCCCACAATTCCACCACAGATGAAGCATCATAATGCTGAATCCCCTACTGCTGCTACCTCCGCGGTCATCTAAGGCACCGGAGGAAGCAGCAGGGCCTACCGGAACTGCGTCACAATCGCTCGCCATTCATTCCTATTTCTAGCACGCTCTCTTGCCTCTCTCACATCTATCCTCCTATCACCCAGAGCTTTCTTCACACCATCCATCCAACCAAACCTTGGCCTTCCTCTTGTACTTCTCCCATCAACTCTTGCATTCCTCACCTTCTTTAGCAGACAGCCATTTTCCATTCTCTCAACATGGCCAAACCACCTCAACACATTCATATCCACTCTAGCCGCTAACTCATTTCTTACACCCGTTCTCACCCTCACCACTTCGTTCCTAACCCTATCTACTCGAGATACACTAGCCATACTCCTTAGACACTTCATCTCAAACACATTCAATTTCTGTCTCTCCATCACTTTCATTCCCCACAACTCCGATCCATACATCACAGTTGGTACAATCACTTTCTCATATAGAACTCTCTTTACATTCATGCCCAACCCTCATTTTTTACTACTCCCTTAACTGCCCCCAACACTTTGCATCCTTCATTCACTCTCTGACGTACATCTGCTTCCACTCCACCATTTGCTGCAACAACAGACCCCAAGTACTTAAACTGATCCACCTCCTCAAGTAACTCTCCATTCAACATGACATTCAACCTTGCACCACCTTCCCTTCTCGTACATCTCATAACCTTACTCTTACCCACATTAACTCTCAACTTCCTTCTCTCACACACCCTTCCAAATTCTGTCACTAGTCGGTCAAGCTTCTCTTCTGTGTCTGCTACCAGTGCAGTATCATCCGCTAGAGTGTTATGGGGTCTTTTGACTGGCCAGACAGTACTACATTGGATCCTCCTCTCTGGTTACGGTTCATTTTCCCTTTGCCTACATACACACTGAATAGTCTGGCATATTCTTTACATATTCTCCTCTATCCTCATACACCTGACAACACAGATTACCAAACAATTCTTCATCACCCAAGGGGTTACTGCACTGTAGTTGTTCAGTGCCACTTTCCTCTTGGTAAGGGTAGAAGAGACTCTTTAGCTATGGTAAGCAGCTCTTCTAGGAGAAGGACACTCCAAAATCAAACCACTGTTCTCTAGTCTTGGGTAGTGCCATAGCCTCTGTACCATGGCCTTTCACTGTCTTGGGTTGGAGTTCTCTTGCTTGAGGGTACACTCGAGCACACTCTCCTATCTTATTTCTCTTCCTCTTGTTTTGTTAAAGTTTATATAGGAGATATTTATTGTTGTTACTCTTCTTAGAATATTTTATTTTCCTTTTTTCCTTTCCGCACTGAGCTATTTTCCCTGTTGGAGCCCCTGGGCTTATAGCATACTGCTTTTCCGACTAGGGTTGTAGCTTAGTAAGTAATAATAATAATAATAATAATAACTGATTTACCTCCCATTCATGATCATTTTCGTCTACCAGTTTTAATCCTCGTCCAAGCACTCGAGCATTCACTTCTCTCACCACTCCATCAACATACAAGTTAAACAACCACGGCGACATCACACATCCCTGTCTCAGACCCACTCTCACCGGAAACCAATCGCTCACTTCATTTCCTATTCTAACACATGCTTTACTACCTTTGTAGAAACTTTTCACTGCTTGCAACAACCTTCCACCAACTCCATATAACCTCATCACATTCCACATTGCTTCCCCATCAACTCTGTCATATGCTTTCTCCAGATCCATAAACGCAACATACACCTCCTTACCTTTTGCTAAATATTTCTCGCATATCTGCCTAACTGTAAAAATCTGATTCATACAACCCCTACCTCTTCTAAAACCACCCTGTACTTCCAAGATTGCATTCTCTGTTTTATCCTTAATCCTATTAATCAATACTCTACCATACACTTTTCCAACTACACTCAACAAACTAATACCTCTTGAATTACAACACTCATGCACATCTCCCTTATCCTTATATAGTGGTACAATACATGCACAAACCCAATCTACTGGTACCATTGACAACACAAAACACATATTAAACAATCTCACCAACCATTCAAGTACAGTCACACCCCCTTCCTTCAACATCTCAGATTTCACATCATCCATACCAGCTGCTTTTCCTACTCTCGTTTCATCTAGTGCTCTCCTCACTTCCTCTATTGTAATCTCTCTCTCATTCTCATCTCCCATCACTGGCACCTCAACACCTGGAACAGCAATTATATCTGCCTCCCTATTATCCTCAACATTCAGCAAACTTTCAAAATATTCCGCCCACCTTTTCCTTGCCTCCTCTCCTTTTAACAACCTTCCATTTCCATCTTTCACTGTCTCTTCAATTCTTGCGCCGGCCTTCCTTACTCTCTTCACTTCTTTCCAAAACTTCTTCTTATTCTCTTCATATGACTGACCCAGTCTCTGACCCCACCTCAGGTCAGCTGCCCTCTTTGCCTCACGTACCTTGCGCTTTACTTCCACCTTTTTCTCCCTATATTTTTCATACTTCTATATACTATTACCCTGCAGCCATTCTTCAAAAGCCCTTTTTTCTCTTCCACTTTTACCTTCACTCCTTCATTCCACCATTCACTGCCCTTCCTCATGCTGCCTCCAACAACCTTCTTGCCACATACATCACTTGCAATCCCAACAAAATTTTCTTTGGCTAACTTCCACTCCTCCTCTAAATTACCAGTTTCTCTTACTCTCACCTCGTCATATGCCATTTTCAACCTTTCCTGATATTTACTTTTAACCCCCGGTTTTATTAGCTCTTCAACCCTCACTAGCTCCCTTTTACATCCACCTACTCTATTCCCCCACTCTTTTGCTACAACTAATTTTCCTTCCACCCAAAAATGATCAGACATACCGTTAGCCATACCCCTAAACACGTGCACGTCTTTCAATCTTCCAAACATTCTTTTAGTTATCAACGCATAATCCATTAATGCCCTTTCTACTACTCTTCCATTTGCCACTCTTACCCATGTATACTTATTTTTATCTTTCTTTTTAAAAAAGCTAGCACTTATTACCATCTCTTGTTCAACACACATATCTACCAGTCTCTCACCACTCTCATTTTCACCTGGTACGCCATACTTTCCAATGACACCTTCTACCTCTCCAGCGCCCACTCTAGCATTTAAGTCATGGATCATAGAAACGTAATTAACGTTTCTTCGGTATCAAGAATAAATAAAAAGCTCGAGTATCTATAAATGAAAAATTCATATAAAAATACACACACACATACACACCCTTGCTTGAGGGTACACTCGGGCACACTATTCTATCTAATTTCTCTTTCTCTTTTTTTTGTTAAAGATTTTATCTTTTACATAAGAAATATTTATTACTGTTATTGAATTATTCTATTTTTCCTTGTTTCCTTTCCTCACTGGGCTAATTTCCCTGTTGGGGACCCTGCTTTCCCAACTAGGGTTTTGCTCAGCAATATATATATATATATATATATATATATATATATATATATATATATATATATATATATATATATATATATACACTGTATAACGGTCATGAATATACGAAAAAGTTTATGGAAATGGTCACGCTGATATTCTTAAAATTCTGGTTTCTTAATATGATTTTTGAATGAAAAATTCATAAGAACCCGATATCAATTTCCCTCTTCATATTTATATTCGCTATTGTTGTTCCTCGGCTGACTGTAAGTAATGTAAGAGATAGTATCATGAATATTTCATCTCGAACCTGTCTCATCGGAGATCTTGGTGGAAGTTATGGAGAAAAACCTTGATATTCAGTTTAATGTCTGGGTGTGACTCAGGTGGATCTGATGTTAAAATGTTTGACAAATATAATTAATTTAGTCTTCTTTAACATAAAACATTGCTCCAAAAGGTCATATTTTTGGTGCTGAATATTTTCTAATTATTCAATACTGTGGATCTTAGGACTATAACAGTGTTATTATGTATAGAATATTTTTGAATTATTCAATACTGTGAATCTTAGGACTATAACAGTATTATTATGTATAGAATTACATTGTTGTCTACTCGGTGTTTAGTACAATGGGAAGTACCTCAGTAAAGTAAATATCCTTTTTAATTAATGCATTTTTACAGAAACATGTGACTCCCCACTTGAATGCATGGCATTCTGTTAACTTAATTCTTCAAGTTGTTCTCATATACAAACTGAACAACAGTATCAAAATACTCTTGAATAAATGCATATTAGTTATGAATAATTGTATGATTATAATATATCACCTCCTGTGTCATTTTTACCAAGGAATGAACTCAATGAAATCACACACATTTTGACTGGTTGATTTTCTGATTGGCTACTAACTTTGTTAGGATACTAATCCGGCTGGCTGGTTAAAAATATTATGAATTTCTAGGCCTTATATATATACACTAATGTGTATGCACTAGATATGCGTATATATTCTAAACATACATATAAACACACAAACATGATTAAAAATACACACATACATACATACATTCATTCATACATACGTATACAATATTTCATAACAAATGAATAAATGTTAATAATGAATAAATAAATCAATAAAATACTAACATTTACAGAATACGCGAGTTCACTAATCAGATAAAGATAGACTGGCTGAGTTAGCATTACTAAATGGCGTGGCAACTACCATAGATAACAACACAAAATACCTTAATTATAGGTTTTTTAATAGAAATAAATCTCACCTCACAACTCATAAAGTTTGTAGACACGTACCACATTCTAATACCTTGAATCCCCACATTTACATGACTATTAATAGTGGTAGTTTTTTCTTCAATAAGAAAAAAAAAAGAAAAAAGACTGCGACTGTTTTAAAAGAACTTTTTTGTTTTTAAATCCATATATCCTAAGGAA
>NC_090746.1:102365122-102377622 GCF_036898095.1 Palaemon carinicauda | reverse complement strand
GATGATGGGATGCAATGCGATCAATGCCGAAGATGGTACCATGATGAAGTAGCTTGCTCTAATTTAAAGGATGGTTCAAGTACTCTTTTAAAAAGCAGGAACATCATTTATAAATGTCCAAAATGTGTTGAGTCTGCATGTGTTGATGACATGACGAGACTAAGCATCATCATAGAAGAGATGAAGGTAAATGTACAACAACAGATGTCTGGTTTTATGGATATGATAACTGCTCAATACATGGATATGCGTCAAGAAATTGTTGAGCTGAAAGAGAAACTTATGGAATACGAAAAAGAGAATGTGACCAAGACTACATATGCAAGTAAGTTGAAATCAAGAAACACTTTGGTTATAAAATCTACGGAGGAAAATAAGAAGGCTTCAGATATCAAGAAAACTATCATGAAGAAGATAACCACGAATGTCGAACAGGTCAAAACCTCTAAACAAGGCCACTTGGTAGTTAATTTTGCGGATAAAACTGGGTTAGAAAAGGCTAAAAATGACTTAGAAGAGGTCAAGAATGACATTAAGGTAGAAGTAGATAAAAAGGATCTACTTAAACCGAAGATCAAGGTCTGCAATATTGATGAAAATGAAGATGATATAATTGCCAGTATAATGGAGAAGAATGAATGGTTGAATGATATATGTGAAAATGAAAAAGACTTTAAATTGATCAGGAAGTTTAAATCAAGACAAAGCGGTAAATTACACGTCATTATAAAGTGTAGTCCAACTATCAGGAAAGTCTTCCGTAAAAGAGATGATAGAGTATATACCACGCTTGGAGGATGCTGTAAAATCTATGATTCCTACAATGTATTTCAGTGTTATAAATGCCAAGAATTTGGTCATACTGCTGAAAATTGTAGCAAGACTCAGGTATGTGCCAAGTGTAGCCAGGATCATCGAACCACGGATTGTAATGTAAATACGTTAAAGTGTCATAACTGCACAATGAGGAATTACAATGATACGAATCATAGGACATATGATGATAACTGTAAAGTATACAAGGAGGAGCTTACCAGGATAAAAAATAGAACCGATCATGGAGTCTAGCCCATTGGTTAAGTGTGGTCTGATAAATATTCAATCGGTGGGGAATAAAACCTTAGAGATTAGAAATCTTATAAACGAAATGGAATTAGATTTATGCTTATTAACGGAAACTTGGTTGCAGGGAAATATTAGTGATAACTCAAAGATTCAGGAGATGACGCCGTGTACTCATGATTTCTATCACGTACCAAGAAAGAACAAAACTGGAGGAGGAGTGGGTGTCTTTGTGTCGAAAACTTTCTCTAGGGTTTCTATCATGAATGAAATGGTATTTGAAACGTTTGAATATATCTGTTTAAAACTGACAAGAAACAATAAGGTATTGAATATAATATCATTATATAGACCACCAGCGAGTAATATGACTAAATTCATTGAAGAATTTAGTATTCTTGTGGGTGTGGTGGACGATATTAAAAATACATTAATTGGTGGAGACTTCAACTGTTGGGTAGATGATGAAAATGATAATAAGGCTAAAGAACTCAAGGAAGTATTTGAGATGTTTAATTTAATAAACAGTGTTTTGGTATCAACGTCAGTAGGTGGTCATACACTCGACTTGGTCATATGTGGAAAAGACTCAGACCTAATAAAAAACCTTGAAGTGGAACCAGACTTTGAGATCTCAAAAACACATAAACTCATCACCTTTAATGTTAATATAAATTGCACCAGAGTATTGAAAAAATGGATCACATATAGGGAACGGGAAAATTTTGATGCTGAGAATTTTATTGAAGCTAGTGTAGCGCAAATGTCTTGTGTGAACACACAATGTGAACATATGGTAGACATAGAATGTGTTGGGTGCTATACCAAGAAATACAACGACAATTTTGGAAAAATGTACGATACCATGTGTCCCATAAAGAACAAACAAATAGTGGTACGCGAAAATGTTAGATGGTATAATAGTGAACTATTAAAGGCAAAAAGACACAGACGTAAGATGGAAGGTAGATGGAAAAGAGCCAAATCCTTACAAGCCAGAAATCTATATAATAAGGCCAGAAATGACTATAACATCCTGTTAGAAAAAACAAAAAGAAAATTCTACAACGGCGAATGTAAAAAAACTAATAACATGAAGGACTTTCATAAAAACCTTGATGATTTGATGGGATTAAAGAAAAAATATGTCTTGCCTGACAATGTTTGTGCAGAGAGTTTTGCTATATTCTTTAGTGAAAAAATTGATAAAATCTATAGAGGCTTCCCCCAAAATCACTTGGAGGGACAGTCAGCTATGCCAGTGAAGGAGGGAAAGAAGTTAATAAAATTTAGGGAGATAAATATGTGCGACTTGTTAAAGGTTATGAGAGAGATGAAGAATACATATTGTGGAAACGACCCTTTCCCAAACAGTTCAATAAGTGAAGCTCCAAACAAACAAGTCGTATATAATATTTACCTGAACATAATTAACCTAAGTATATCGCAATCCTGTTTTCCTAGCTGTGAAAAAACTGCGTTGATCAAACCAATTTACAAAGGGAAAGGTGATGTAAACGAGCTAAATTCATATAGGCCCATTTCAAATTTATCCTACATGTCAAAGCTTATTGAAAAAGTCATAAGTGAGCAATTGTGGGCGCATATTGACGAGTTAGAGGTATTCCCGGAAAATCAATCGGCCTACAGAGCTAATCATTCTACAGAAACTACTTTGTGCTCAATAATGAATGATATGATAGGTCTTCTTGATGGGGGAAAGTGTGGAATTTTAATTATGTTAGATCTTAGTGCTGCTTTTGACACTGTTGTGCACGAATACTTACTTGACGACTTGAAGTCTATTGGAGTGACTCAGGAAGCACTGAAATTTTTGCGAAGTTACTTAGTGAACAGGAAGACTATTGTAGAAGTTTCTGGAAACCGATCCAATGAGAGAATACTTATGAAGGGTGTACCACAGGGTAGTGTCCTGGGCCCTATCTTGTTTAACATATATACTATCGAGCTATCACACATCTTGAAAAAACAAAAAGTGGGTTTTAAACTATATGCAGATGATACTCAGTTTTACCTCTCAATTTCAACAACACAAGATACAGGGAAGAAAATTGATGAGATAATGACAAATAAAAACATGGATGCAGAGGAAAAAGCTCAAATTAAATGATGATAAAACAGAATGTATGTTTTTCGGCACAAGGGTGGCTTTGAAGAATTACCAGTTAATTCAAAGTATAAAAATTGGTGATGCTGATGTTGGGATTGTGCCTGTTGTGAAAAATTTGGGTGTACTGATAGACTGTAATTTGTCAATGAAGGACCAAATTGTGAACACAGTGAAAGTGTGTAACTATCACCTGAGAAACATAGCATTTATTAGAAAATATTTAACAGAGGGCAGTACAAAAATTTTAGTGGTGAGTCATGTAATATCAAGGCTTGATTATTGCAATTCTCTGTACTACAAATTGCCCAATACACTACTAAGGAAGCTTCAAAATGTGCAAAACCGGGCGGCTAGACTGATAAAAGGCATTAAATTTCGGGAGAGAATAATTCCTGCACTGATCGATCTACATTGGTTACCTGTTAAGGCTAGGATTGAGTTTAAAATTTGCTTGTTGACTCACAAAGCACTTACAGGTGATAAGCCTAAATATCTTCGTGATTGCTTGATCCCCTACCCTGAAGCTACCAGCGCCACTGTAAGAGTTAGACATGCAGATGACCCACATAGACTATTCGAAATTAGTGTGAATCATGCAATAGGAGGAAGAACGTTCAGTTATGCTGCACCGAGACTCTTTAACGACCTTCCACTCGATGTCAAGAATAGCACAAATGTGGCTGCCTTCAAGAAAAACCTGAAGACTTATCTTTTTAGAAAGTGTTATAATAGTGACCTGAAAACTATTAAGCCTGAATACAAATGCTAGCGAAATAACTGATAACGATACAGAGCAAAATATTAACTGGAAAGGAATTATTTTTTCATACACCAAGGCCCGCCTGAACAGACCTTTAGTGTTTGATGGAGGGCGAGAAATAAACCTCTAAAAGTAAAAGTAAGTAAGTAAGTAGATTAGTGAATCAGAAGTGCACTCGAAGTTTCAATATGGCGGAAGGCTTCAGGCACGAAGTGATTATAAGTGACATTATTTCTATTCAGTGAAAAAGTGATCTTGACCACAATCTATGGGGTGTTTTGGTATTAGGCAAAGCGTTATGGGGGTGTTTTGGTAATAGGCATAGTGCTATGGGTTTTTTTTGGTAATAGGCATTGACTATGGGATGTTTTGGTAATAGGCATATAACTATGGGGTTTTTTGGTTATAATCATAGTCTATGGGGTGTTTTGGCAATAGGCATAGTTTATGGGATGTTTTGGTAATAGGCATAGTGCAATGGGGTGTTTTGGTAATAGGCACAGTCTATGGGGTGTTTTGGTAATAGGCATAGTCTATGGTGTGATTTGGTTATAAGCATAGTGCTATGGGGTTGTTTGGTAATAGGCAAAATCTATGGGATGTTTTGTTAATAGGCATAGCCTCTGGGGTGTTTTGGTAATAGACATAGTCTATCGGGTGTGTTGATGGTAAATCTAGTATCATAGAGTATATTAGGTATTAGCCTAGACCTTATAGTGAGTTAGGTTAAACATAGTATCATAGTGTGTCTTGTGGATCCACCTATTACCACATGGTGTGTTGATGCTAAAGCCTTGTACTTCAGGGATATTAAAACTTTGATGACAAAATGAAAAATTGCTGTTTAATTGTCTTCATTGAACCAGAGAAGGCCCAAACGTCCCTGGAATTGGATACATTCCTCATTCTTTGGCAGAATAAGAAGCCGGATGTGGAAGGGTGAGTGTTACCATAAACGTTAACAAAAAAGGAGAAAGTTATCTTTTCTCCTCTTTTGTTTATTGCTGTTCTGATTATTATTTTTGAAATGTGTTGTTTATTTATAATAACAATTGGGAGGAACGAAAAGATTTAATAAGTGGGCGTCTAGATATATAGAAATGATAGCGAGACTTATTTTGGCCATAATTTGAATGTCCAAGTTCCTATTAAATCAATTTCTGTGTATTACTGTTATAAATGTACGTTAAATTTATGTAAATTGTATTAAAAACTTGGGAAAAAGGCTTATTTTTCAAATATGTTAATGTAAAACTTGAAACTTTTTTTTTTCGTTATAAACGGTACAGTAGTTGAACATAACAATTAGTAATCATAGCCATAAACAGTTATCATCTATGGACAGTAAAAGAAATCACTTTCATGCGAAGGACACACCGAAACAGTAAACTCAGCGCATAACCACATTTTTTCAATATTTTCGTTTTATTCGTGGAAAGGGTTAATAATGTTACACTCTAGTTAATTAATTTGTTTTAGATTTAAAAACTACCTATTCATGTACACTTTCTTTGAAGCAAAGTAGAATCCAAAATATTTATTCAGTTAGGTGCAGGATGGTTATCAAATTGGATGGGCCCGAATTTTGACTAGTGCCCCTTTAACGTGACCTTTTGACCCCTGATGATGTCATCAATGTCATGACCGAATAAGTGATGGGTTCTTGTGATAGTGCTGTTCATACCCTTTCCAATGATACCTAGTTTGTACCTGTAACTAATTTCTTTCTTTACGAAAAGGTCCTTTATATTTCCCCTACCCCTAACTTTTACATCTCAAGAAATCCAAGATGGCGAACAAATAGACGGCTAAATGACCCACATGGGAAATTTTTTGAATGGGAATAAAGGGGATTCTGTTTCCAGACACCCCAGGGATTGCAAAAATGCAAGTTAAAAAAATGTATCATGGGGGTGCATGGGAACCCTACTGTATCTTCCTACTAGACTATACCTTCTCCCCTGACTGTCCACCCACGCTACCTCAACACTTCTCTAGGCCTCTCTATTCAACTGCGTCATAATCTCTCTCTCTCTCTCTCTCTCTCTCTCTCTCTCTCTCTCTCTCTCTCTCTCTCTCTCATACAAGATAGCAAATACGTGGAATAGACTTCCAGCGGATGTAGTGACACTTAGGTAAACGAGTTCAAGAATAAGTTAGGCAAAATCATAACAACTCTCTAAATGCTTAAAATAAATCGCTCTACCAAAGAGCAAATTAATGGTGTCTCAGCGGATTATTATTATTATTATTATTATTAGCTAAGCTACAACCCTACTTGGAAAAGCAGGATGCTATAAGCCCAGGGATCCCAACGGGGAAAATAGCCCAGAGAGGAAAGAAAACGAGGAAAAATGAAATATTCTAAGAACCGTAACAACATTAAAATAAAAACTTTAGCAAAACAAGAATAAGAAAAATGAGAGAATAGTGTGCCCAAGTGTACCCTCAAGCAAGAAAACTAAATAGTCTTTGTGACAGGAATCTTTGTAACCCTCTCTCTCTCTCTCTCTCTCTCTCTCTCTCTCTCTCTCTCTCTCTCTCTCTCTCTCCCTCCTTTACTATTAACATTTATACTGTTTATGTTATAAACTTTTTCCCTTACCGAGTTCTACTTGTCAGGAATTACTGCTATACCTCTTCATCTCCAACTTTACTGTCCTTAAAATATTTTATTATATCTTGTTTCCTTTCCTCACCGGGCTATTTTCCCTGTTGGGGCCCCTGGTCTTGTAGCCTCCTGCTTTTCCAACTAGGGTTGTAGCTTAGCAAGTAATAATAATAATATTAATAATATTAACTGAATGATGGAACAAAAGTAAATTTCTTCATCATTATTCATTTATCATCATCTCCAACGCTTATTGACGCGAAGGGCCTCGGTTAGATTCTCTCCATTCATCTCCCACTTCACGTTTCATAGTCCTCAGCCATGTAGGCCTGGATCTTCCAGCTTTTATTAGGAGATGTAAATTGACAAATAGATTATCCTTCACCCCTTTATCCTCAACCACCTATAAATAAATAAATACTGCTGAATATCCTTTATCCCTATATCCTTCATAGCCTAATACCCAAAGGAAACCTTAAAATTTATTAAAATTATATAGAAAATATTATGTATTAATATTAAAATTGAATAATATTTTGTTTTAAAAGTATGTGTTATGCCCACACTTGTAGTACAACAACAACAACGAGTCTCCTCTCAACTCTAGCATCGGCCCAGACTATCAGTATTCATTCCCCGTTATGCTTTTCGAAGTTAACTCCGCCTTCCCCATTGCAATGTTTCTTCCCTCCCACTCATATTTCTCATGATTGCTGCAATATTCATTTAGAAATATATCTATAATAGAAACCCTCCTCTAAGTTATAAATATGACGAATTATCTTATTACTTATGAGATTTATTTATTGCTAAAAATGTCAATATTCGAGAAAATAGCGACCGTGCAACCTAAGATGCAAGAGGCAGATCAAGTGTCAATGTTGCCGCCCTCAACATCCCAAATGATTCAATACGAAAGCTGATTGGTCGAGAGTTACCTATGCTAGCTAGCCAATGGCAGGCCACAGTGCCATCCACCGCTTAGAGACGATATGGGGACGTACGTTCAGCCCATAAACCATTGAGAGAGAGAGAGAGAGAGAGAGAGAGAGAGAGAGAGAGAGAGAGAGAGAGAGAGAGAGGAATCTTTTCATGATCCATGCAAGTTGGTGCAACTGACTCCATTGTACAGAGTAAAGGCAGTACAGTAAATATTTTCCAGGGTGAAAAACAATATATATATATATATATATATATATATATATATATATATATATATATATATATATATATATATATATATATTTATCACTGACAAATGTCTTTAGATCTTAGAAATTTCAATGGCTAATTGCACTAGAAGAGTTGAAAGACCCAGGCCTACATGGCTGAGAACTAAGAAGCGTGAATAGATGATGAATGAAGAAGTAGGTTTTTGGTTCTTTGCCTTCTTGTTTAGCCATCAGTTAAAGAATTAGATTCTAGTTTAGGAGAATCAGTTTCATCACCCATAAGATAAAGAGCGAAATATTGATAGGGTGAAGTACAGCTATAGTTTAACAGAATGTAGTTTAATCTCCTGGGCAGTTTAATAATTACGAAGGAAATTTAATAATTACAAAAACAATTTATTCGAATAAGATAATTTTATACTCGAAAATTTACGATAAGCAGAATCAAACCATAAAGAAATAATGAATCTAGTATGTAAGGTCCTCAATACCACAGCTTTGCTGATCATAAAACATAAACCTTTTCACCACGGTAAGGAACCAAAACAGTATACAGTGTGTATATATATATATATATATATATATATATATATATATATATATATATATATATATATATATATATATATATATATATAGTTCCTCTTAAGTAAAAGTGTATGAAATTAGTTTTGCATTTCTAAGTTCTGCTCATGATTAGATTATTAAAAGCACTCGTTTTGGTACAGCTAGAGTTTCCTAATAAATATTCTTCAGCTATAACCTGTGATAAACTTTCTGAAGTTTGATAAAAGACCTATAATTGATGCGAGCTTAGTCAGCAGGTCAAACATGATTAACACATTGACATACACCAGAATTCGATCGACTAATGTCACTTCGAGAGAGAGAGAGAGAGAGAGAGAGAGAGAGAGAGAGAGAGAGAGAGAGAGAGAGAGATTCGTATTATGGCTACAACTATAATTACAAACTAAATCACCGTAAAAATATATATGAGAAAATAGTCAAACAAGCAGAGGCAGTATTGAAAATCATGATAAAATATATTAAATCCTGCTAAGATTAACAGGACATCCTCACAACCCACTGTGGGTAAAAGCAAGGCAGAACTGCCCACAGGAGGTCCTACACTCAAGATAGGGAATAATCAAATAATAATGATAATAATAATAATAATAATAATATACTGCCTCTTCAAACGCCAGATCTATATCACTAAACTCGAGTTAAAATTATCTGTACTGGAAGTAGTCTACAGCAATCTTAAAACTACATAAAGATAGTGGAAAAAAATCCGATTGAGAAATTAAGGAGTTGAACAGGGAGATGTGAAGGGCCGAGAGAAGATTGTGACTCAAAGGCAGGATGAAAGCAACTGAGTAACTTTATTGTTGTTTGTTGTTGTTGGGGTATTAAAGCCAACACTTGTTGTTGGCACGGGCCTTTCCCTTGGTTGGCCCGTAGGTGATCTGTAAAAATTTATAAGGTAGTTGCATTAATGGAAATTTGAAAGGTTTTTAGTAGTAGAGAAAGATGTGGATAGGGTAAGGATGATGGTGGTAGTGGTAGAGGGCCATCATTTCTCGGATAGTGGTAGTTTGAAAAGTGGGGGTGTAAGGCTTTTGAAGATTAGAGAAAAATTGTGCAGGTGGGGTTGTCCAACCCTTTACTCCCTAGGGTCCCTGCAGAGAGATTTTTAAGTGGTAGATTAGTTGAGAAGTGAAAGGGGGTGATGTGAATAGAGCCTTACAATGAGGAGATGAGATGGTGCATGGAATGAGGAGGTCTTACCTTGGTGGAGGTAGTGTTGAAAGCAACTGTGCATGTGTGTCTATGCTTTCGACAATTGCTTTTGCCAGTGTGGCTGCCTCTTTCATGGCATGTGGTGTGTTGATGTCTACAAGTAGATCACCTCGTAGCTGTGCTGTTTCTCTGCATTCTAGTAGGTAGTGCAGGAGAGGTTGTTGTGGTATGACATCACAGTGTTCACACCTTGTCTGGATGTCATCTAGGAGTTCCCAGTTTGCTTTGTAACCCAGCCGGAGTCTGTGTATGCATACTGCCAGTTTTCTTGGGGTGTATCTGTCTATGGGAGGGGGTTCTAGTTCCGATGCCCATTTGTACCATGTTGCAGAGGGAGAGCCATTCTCTATCCTCATATGTAGTTCCTTGATTAGGTTGTTCTTGAGCTGTGTCTTTATTTTGCTTTTGATTTGTTGCAGTGCAGGCTGTATGTGCACCTGTACATTGTGAATGTGTTTGGTGCTTTTGGCTAGCTCATCAGCCTTTTCATTCCCTGGTATCCCGATGTGACTGGGGATCCAGTTTATAGTTACTAGTCTGTTTCTTTCATTATGTTGATGTAAGAGGATTTTAATGTCCGCTATCAGGGATTTGTTTTCTTTGTTTTTGTCCTGCTGTAGGACCTGCACTGAGGATCGTGAGTCAGTATGGATGACTACTGGTCCTTCCTCATTTTCAATAGAGTATTTTAATGCTTGCTGTATTGCAACAAGCTCTGTCTGCAGGGTGGAGACATTGTTGGATGTTCTCCAGCAAGCTGTGAACTTGCAGGAGTGAACTGCCGCTCCTGCTGTTTGGGTTCCAGGATCTACTGTGCCATCAGTATAGTAGATCTGTGCCCCTGTTGTTTCTACTGAGGTTATTGCTGCTTCTGCTGCGTTTCTGAGTTCTTCTATTGTGCAGTTTTCTTTTGCCCTTGGGAGTTTGGTGTAGTTGAATTTAGCAACTTGTTTTTTCCATGGTGGAATGTGTATAGTACTTTGTGCTGTGTCAGGTTTTAATTGTAGGATTGTTTCTGTAAGGCCAAGTCTTTTGATGTTATCGCTATGGTCCTTGCCATAAGAATCTGGGGTTTGTACTTCAGGATGTTTGGATAGTTCCTCTCTTACTCGTCTTTTGGTGATTGAGTCTCTGTCTGACAGGAACATCTTTGCAACTATGCTTGCATTTCTTAGTGCAATTCTGTCTTCGAGGGTTGGTAGTCCGGTTTCCAACCTTAGGTTGCAAAGTCTTGTCCACATTGGGGCACCCAACATGAGTCTCATGGCATTGTTTTGAATCACTTCAATTGTGCTTGTTTGTAGATCTGTTAGTCCCAGGAGTGTTGGGGCGGCATAGTCTACTAGTGATCTGGAACAGGCTAGATAGTATTTCTTTTGGATGTGTTCATTTGCTCCATCCTTGAGCCTGCACATATATCTCATAGCTGCATTTCTGGCATTTGTTCTTTCCTTGAGATTTTTTATCTCTTGCTTGAAAGTGAGCTGTTTGTCTATTATTACCCCGAGGTATGTGTATTGGTCCACCCATTCTAGGGGTTCCATTCCTATTGTGAGTGGTTGTACGGGGTTTGGGGCTTTGATTGTCATTGCTTTTGTTTTGGCAATGTTAATTTTTAGTCCAAGCTCATTGGATTTGTGGCTGATGGCATTGAGTGCTCTTTGCATTTTTATTGTCCTGACTGGCCCTCGAGCTATTACACATACATCATCTGCATAGATAAATATATTAACTCCTTCAGGTAGCTGAAGTGAGGCTATATTCTCCATGAGGATGTTGAAAAGGAGGGGGCTTAGAATTCCTCCTTGTGGCGTACCATTTTCCAAATCATGATATGTGGATATCACTCCTTGAAATTTGACTCTGGCTTGCCTTCCTAGCATGTAGTTTTTAGTCCATGCTAGTAGGTGTCCTTTGACTCCTTTTTTGGCTACTGATTGCAGCACTGCAACTGGGCTTGCAAGCTCGAAGGCTTTTTCAAAGTCTATGAAGACTATTGTTGCCTTGTTCTGATTTATGCAGCTTAATACATCTGTGATGCATTCAGAGGTTCCAATTCCCTCCTGATATGCATATAGCTGCTTGTTTAGGGGGCCAATTTTGTACTTTATTCTGTTTAAGACCATTTTTTCTCCTGTTTTTTCTATACAGGATACCAAGGCTATTGGCCTGGGATTTGTTGGATCCTTTGGCTTGGGAATTGGCTGTGTATCTTGTTGTCTCCAGGTTTGAGGCCTTATGTGCTCTAGGTGTGTTTTGTTTAGTAATCTTAGGAATGCAGTTTCTCCTGCTGGACCCATGTGTTTGATCATTGTGTAGGTGATTTGGTCAGCTCCAGGTGCAGTGTCTTTCCCTGTCTTTTGTACTGCTCTTAGCTCCTCAACTGTGTATGGGGTGTCTGTGTCATCCTGCTGAAGGCAGGCTGTGTTGATCTCTTCCCATCTTGATGGTGCCAGTTGCTCTTGTTGCATTCTGGTTTCGGGGGAGAGATTGATTGACAGTGTTCTGTTTGCAAAGGATGTTGCAATTCTTTCAGCCTCCTCATGTGGGTGTGGGTGTGTGGCAATTGGTGTCTTTCTCTTTTTTCCGGCTACTCTGCCTAGCCATTTCCAAAGCTGAGTTAGATTGGTGTATCCTGACAGGCTTGAACACCATTCCATCCATTTTTCAATTCTGATTTCATGGATTCTTTCATTTGTTTCAGTTTTGACTGTTTGTAGTAGCTCTCTGTTTTCTACTGTGGATCTTCTTCTGTATATTTTTGTGACTCTGTTTAGTCTGGTTTTTAGTCTTCTGACTTCTGGGCAGTAGTACCAGGAGTCTTTGTAAGTGTAACTACCTTGTGCTGTTTTTAGTGGCATAGCTCTGTTGGCTGCATTGTGAAAGGCCTCAACTAGGTCTTTTTCTAGCTGGTCTATGTCCTCTGGAGGAGCGTAGCTGATTGCCAGTAACTTTATTACA
>NC_090746.1:102357840-102362840 GCF_036898095.1 Palaemon carinicauda | reverse complement strand
TCTAGAAAAAAATGGGTAAAATTTCATTTGTTTTGTCCAGTATTCTCAACAGTTACAAGTTTGATGTTTTAATGAGGAAGTACTTTAAATAATTAGGATTTTCATGTTACAAGAAGTTGCTCACATTTAATTTTCATCCTTCCGTCACTAAAGAGAAACTAAGATAAAAAAAAGCTTTATTTCCAACTAAGTGGTCTTTAACACGCATGGATAGGAATTGATTGTTCTTTCAAGAATAGGTTTATCAGACTCTAATGAGTCTTGTAAAATATCTGTTAGGTCAATTTTGCCACATTTCTGATGTTTTGTTTTCTCATTCTAATTTGCTGAATTTTGTTTTTAAAATTTTTAAGGCTTTTGATGTTTTACTGTAGTTGTATGGTTTAAATTGAAAGCATATTAATGTAAAGAACTTTTCATTCTTTTTTAGTATTCATGTGACAGTTGTGATGATGCCTTTCATCTGTCTTTATGTGGGGGTTGGCTTGGAGGATTCCTCCATGGGGGGGGGGGGGGGTTTACCCTGCAATTTCAAGAGGAAGTTGAACTGGCAGCGAAATTCTCCTGCAAGTTCCTAAAATGGAAGAGACAAATTGCAGGGAGGGACAGAGACACAACCGTCTACCCTACACCACTCAGTGAAACGAATCATTAGTCAAAAGGACATCAGGTTATTGGCTTTTTTCATATGTCAATATTTCCTTACTTTTATAATACATACATTGAATGGGACAGAGATGTCTATTACGTACAATTTCAAAGGAATATTTGTCGACATAACTAATGGCCTTTAATCGTTATAATTGATTTTAAGATTAGGTTGAAGGTTTTATCGTATATTATCATAGTTTTCACTATTAACTGATTTTCTTTGAAATTTGCTATCAAGATAAGATGATAATTTCGATATAATGAGGTCAAATTTTACACCGAAAAATGTATTATTTGAATTTAATACGAAGCAGATCAAATGGGTAACAGATCGCGTTATGATATAAAGTTAAGAAACCACATTAGGGGACAGGAGTTTAGAAACAAAGGCCAAACCAAATAGGTATTTGTGGATATGCTAACTGGGAAATACGAACATGCAATATTGAAATTAATATGTTCACGTTATTGCTGATGAGGGTAATAGCATTGACGAGGCTTCATGCTTTGAAAGCGATACACAATCTGTTTGTTTCTGCTGCTTCTGCTGGCGGGGTAATTGTAATCATAGCATTGCTGATTATTCTAATAGGGGTTGCTTAATACAGGATCAATGTTGCCTGCCCGTGTGTAATTCTTCTTTTTTACATTCACATGTGTGCATAAACAGTTATAAACTATTCACACTTGCAATTTCAGTAGGGTCAAATTTTTTCATTCACTTCTTGAACAGTGAATTATATATATATATATATATATATATATATATATATATATATATATATATATATATATATATATATATATATATGTGTGTGTGTATATATATATATATATATATATATATATATATATATATATATATATATATATATATATATATATATATATATTTATTATTATTATTATTATTATTATTATTATTATTATTATTATTATTATTATTATTATTATTATTATTATTATTATTATTACTAGCCAAGCTACAACCCTAGTTGGAAAGGAAGATGCCATAATCCCAAGGGCTCCAACAGGGAAATATAGCCCAGTGAGGAAAGGAAATAAGGAAATAAATTAATGGTGAGAGCAAGTTAACAATGAATCATTCTACAAATAGTAACAACGTCAAAACAGATATGTCATATAAAAACTATAAAAAGACTCATGTCAGCCTGGTCAACATAAAAACATTTGCTGAAACTTTGAACCTTTGAAGTTCTACTGATTCAACTACCCGATTAGGATGATCATTCCACAACTTGGTCACAGCTGGAATAAAAATTCTAGAATACTGTGTAGTATTGAGCCTCATGATGGAGAAGGCTGGGCTATTATATATATATATATATATATATATATATATATATATATATATATATATATATATATATATATATATATATATATATGATTTCCTCCTAAGCCTATTTACGCAAAGGGATTCGGTTAGATTTCGCCAGTCGTCTCTATCTTGAGCATTTAAGTCATGTACTTCACGCTTCATAGTCCTCAGTCATGTAGGCCTGAGTCTTCCAATTCTTCTAGTGCCTAGTGGAGCCCAATTGGAGGTTTGGTGAACTAATCTCTCTTGGGGAGTGAGAAGAGCATGCCCAAACCATCTCCATCTGCCCGCACCATGATCTCATCCACATATGGCAATTGAGTAGTCTCTCTTATAGTTTCTTTCCTAATCCTGTCCTGCCATTAACTCCCACTATTCTTCTAAGCGCTTTGTTCTAAAATCTACAAAATCTGTTGGAAACTGTTTCATTGTCATACCACTACTCGATGTCCATACAGTAACACCGATCTCACTAAACTGATATTTATATGTAATTTCAGGCCATTTGATTTCTAAAAATTACTTAACCTACCCATTGTCTGATTTTTTTTTTTTCAAACTTTCATTAAACTCATATTTTAAAGATCCTGCATTAGAGATCATAAGTATGTTAGGAAAAATACAATTTACGTAGAAATTGTCACACACACATACTTATATATATATATATATATATATATATATATATATATATATATATATATATATGTGTGTGTGTGTGTGTGTGTGTGTGTGTGTGTGTTTGTGTGTGTGTACGCGTGTGTGTGTGCTTAGGGATACCTGTGAAAATACCGAATAAGTAGAAGTAAAAATTACAGCGATATTTTTCGGAAATAGCCGTTTACTTCAATGGACATATAATGAGTTAAGAGATGCAGAGAATTTATATATATATATATATATATATATATATATATATATATATATATATATATATATATATATATATATATATATACTGTATATTGATGAAGCAATACATATCGTTGAGACATAGGTGAGGTATTGATATTTTATATTCTTTTTATAAGTTGTTGAATGAAAATATTAATGAGGTCGGAATCCCAACTTCCTTGAGAGAAACTCATTGTTTATTATCTTCGCGGTCAGGACAGATTCCGACAGCTGTTTCTGACAAATATTCAGGATAAATTCCTTTCGATTTGATAATTTAAATTGTTTGTGTGGTAAAAGATCAATGGGTTCCCTTGTCCATACCTGCATTGAACCCTTAGATTTAATTATTATGTGAATAAGTGTTATTAATGTAAATCAGATATAGGATTTATCACAATCGGGAAATTAGATTTTGTATAAACAGATGTTTTAAGAATTTTATATTTTTCTTATGGTATAAAAAAAATGATTTACACGTCTGAGTATTTGGCTCATCTGTTTAATTTTTTCCAGTTACGGAAGTTTAATTTTATAACTACTCTTTTGCATGTGGTTAACTTGTGTGGGACGTTAGAAATTCAATTACCTTTGTAGAGTGTTTTTCAATTCATCCGCTTATGGTATTATTATGACTAATGATATTTCCAGATGCATACATTTCTTTTCATAACTATTCAGTGGAATAAATCTTTAACTTCAATAAAAAGAATTCGTGACGTTACCACCAAGAAAAATAATCTTTCCTTAAGCCCATTACCTTAATGAATTGCTTTACATTACTGACCTTGAAAATTATATCTCAAGAGAATTACTTTACATAACGTGTCATAGCATAACATATGATTCAAGCAGTATCAGACCTTCCTTTTGTTAGTTTCTAAATTACGATATATATCATATTTATTAGAAATCCCCATTTGGCCACAACTGTCGCCAGTTTTCGTCGCAATGTTTCATCATGATATATCACCACTATTATAAATCTCTATTTGTCCATGACACATTTGGATGGTTGATCGTTTCAAAAATTGCGATTCCGTACTCCCAGTAGCATCATCCATTGAGACATATTCTTCTTTTTTCATTTGACGTCTCTATTGCCATTTATATTTGGAGTGATGAGTGACTAATGTTGGATTTTGTCGAAGAAAAATTATGCTGGATTATAACCTCAGTGCAACTTTGGGTATTTTCATTTGGATATTGATGTTTATTTGTTACACGTAGATGTACATAAATTACTGTAGTTATTTAGATCAATAAAAATGTTCAGATACATTATATCGAGGCCTTACGTTGTCATACGTACATACATACGCATGGTAAATATTTTTCTACCACGTATCTCCTGTTCCTAACAGCTGATGACTCAGTAGTTAGACCTATAGGCTCCTCTAAACCCCCATTCCTTATCTCACAAGTATGGTGATGGTGCAGCGACCAAAAGAACTAACGAATTTGATCGGGACTCGAACCCGTGGTGATCACCAGACAAGGATATTACCAACAGGTCACCACAGCCTTATGCCATCTCTTTAATCCCTAGCTGACGCTGCTACCCAGTCACTGCTGTTTGGACCTTTATGGGAAGGCCAAGAGAAAACCATGATCTTGTAATTACTATGCCACCCGTCCTCATCCTCGTATTCTAGCATGAACTCAGTTTTTTATATTTTTCATTCTAGATTTCGGAATCTGTGTTTTCTTTGATGTTTTGATAGTAGAGGAATACGCAAATCTGCCTCGTCTGTCCTTTCACAAAATCAGAAAAACTCGCTAATCTAATGCCTTTCCATTATTGGTCTTTGACCCCCATTCAGCTGTTGATCTTCTACTGTATACGTTTTTCTTATCTTTGACATCATTTTAACTAAACTGCTTACAGACTCAAGTTAATTTGCATCCTCAAGTATAAGAAGTAGTGGATTGACGTTCTGTGAACTTGCTTTGCAAGCAAATGGCCATTCATGTTTTTTGCATGTGAATATTTTCGCAATTCTGTCGTATTACTATTGTAGGAAAGTAATTTTTCTTACATTTATTTGCTCCTTACTGCTAAATAATTTTGAGGCTTTATTTTTTATGCTACCGGTCTTTGGTGCGACCTCTT
>NC_090746.1:102350340-102352840 GCF_036898095.1 Palaemon carinicauda | reverse complement strand
TAAACTTGGTGGAGAAGGATTGGACTGGTATACGGGGGACTACGAGGTCCAAGACTGTTGCGTGCCCCTTGTGTCACACCCACGATTTCACACAAGTTTTGCCCTTATAGGCTACCCACCGTAGCTGGAAGTACGGCCAGTTGTGTCCACCGTATTAGCCAGAAATCTAACTGGAGGTCAGTCTGTTCGGAGAGATGTTGTCTTTGATTTTTAATGCCATTAATACATTATAATTTTATCAATTGCATTTCATATTATATATGTATTTATGTATGTATGTGTGTGTGTGTGTGTGAGAGAGAGAGAGAGAGAGAGAGAGAGAGAGAGAGAGAGAGAGAGAGAGAAAGAAAGAAATACTATTTGCCTACACAGAGCAGTATGACAAAACTTGGAATGATTTTGGATATTCGGTTTTGCGTGTTCTGATTGAAATCAATCCAATATAACTTTGCAGGTATAATCTTATATTCGTTCCTACAATGTAGCTGTGTTGACAGTGAGTATGGAATTTTAGACTCGATTTCACCAGTATTACTTCTAAGTCAGGCAAAATATTCTATGACGGCAATAATTTAACAGGTTGCATAATTAATCTTTGATTCGCGTGTAAGTCCGATTTTCCAGAAATTGCTGCAAGTCGTTGGATATAATCTTTACGAGAATCATTCTCCTTTTCGTCTTTCCATTTCTCTATTTTCCCCAAGAATAGGTTAGTACGTCTCCCTCTTGTTCCCTCGTATTTCGTGCTCAATCATGACCCATCTATGTCATTTGTTTTGTATATCCCTTTTGTTATACAATGCAATTCAGATATTTGGATTGCCTTAGGAACAAGAGCAATCTGTATGTACAAGAGCAAAATGGAAACCTGTGAAAGTAGTGTTTGTTTTTTAATTTGCATTTTTATGATAATGATAATAAAGATACCCCCCAAAAAACATGATTTTTATTATTCCTGATAATCGTGTTTTTTTTTATTACTTTGCTCTCAGCCCAGTTTGGTGCTATTCGGGTTCCCTGGTGTATAATAATGTTTTCTTTGTTTTTTTATGTTTTTGTCAGTTTTATTCTTCCTGATACGTAAATCTATTGTTATTTTCCTATCGGTCGTAATACGTCAAATGCGGATTTTTTATTTTTTTTCTTACGCAACGAGACAAGAGCGGAGGCTAACTGCAGTTGAATTAAGATTTTACTTTTTTCTTATTTGTATTTACAAAAAAAAAAACAAAGGAAGATAAGTAATCCAGGTAATCTCGAGTGAAGCGATTAAGTTTCAATTAGCTAATTTTTCAAGATAATTGCAAATGATATAGGTAATGTAATCTAAGTGAAGAATGCAATTGGGATTTGATTAGCTATTCTTCAATCTCAGGTTTTGTGCCAAAATGAATGATTAAATCAAGGTGATTCTGGTCAAGAATACCAGAGAACTTTGTATTTCCCAAACTCACGCCTTATTTATTTACCCTAGGTAGACATTTATTGCCTCCCCCCCCCCCCTTGATTAAGCAGCCGACGCGAGTCTATTTTATTGTTCCTTTACATATTACAAATAACTCCACATTTCCAGATGAAGAAGTGTGATGTTTTTTTGCTGGAAAGGTCGTATGTTAAAAAGGGTATTTTCATTTTATTATTCGGTACTTAGTAGCTAAAGACAGATGCATACAATTATTAATTTATTGTTTTTTTTAATGAAAGGCTTTAAACTATCACAAAATCTAAACCCCGAAAATGCAGATCAACATATAATGAACTTGATAATCGCACGTTCAAGGGTCTTATTCTTAGACGCTGCTAAACTTCATAGATCGTATACTGTTTGTATTAACGTTGTCGAGTCTATGAATTCCACTGTAATTATGACTTATAAACCTAAGGGTCCAGAATGTTCCTTGATTTTGTGTTTCTGTTTAAATGTCATCATTTGGAGAAGGATTTTGGTGGTAGTGAGGGAAAAAAAAAAAGGGCGAGACCTAAGAAGAAAAAAAAAACCATAATACTAAGTAATAAAAGATCCTTGGGGAGATAATTTATATCGATGACGATGGTAATATTAATTAACAATTATTCATTTAGTGAATGAAGGTAACTGATCGCAATAATGAAAGCATGATATTTTGTATCAAAAGATCCTAAGTGAGACCAGTGATATTAATAACAATGACTCTATTTACTAAACTCAACGAAATAACGGACAGACAGACGAACAGGCTGATCGACGGACGGACGGACGGACTGACAGAGATCTTTAGCCTTTCGATTTTGTCGGTAAAGAACTGGAGTAACAATCAGTCGGCAAAAAAAAAAAAAAAAAAAAAAAGAAGATAGAATAACACAAGTAAAATTTTTCTCCTACAACGATATATCCTGAAGAATCGATATCTTTGAATGACCAGCCGAAGTTAGTTTTTGTTCTCCGGTTCCCATTTTCCTTCTTATGTCATTCGATTCCCAATTTGAATATCACTTCTTCGGATTCGGACAAAGTGAAGAG
>NC_090746.1:102337840-102342840 GCF_036898095.1 Palaemon carinicauda | reverse complement strand
GGTCCAGAATGTTCCTTGATTTTGTGTTTCTGTTTAAATGTCATTATTTAAAGGACAAAAGGTGGTAGTAAAAAAAAAACAGGGCGAGAGCTGAGAAAAAAAAAACCATAATAGTAATAAAAGATCCTGGGGGAGATAATTTATATCAATGACGATGATATTATTTAACAATTAGTCATTTTGTGAATTAATGTAACTGATCGCAACAATAAAAGCATGATATTATGTATTAAAAGATCCTAAGGGAGACAAGTGATATCAATAACAATGACTCTATTTACTAAACTCAACGAAATAATGGACAGGCAGATCGATGGACGGACGGACGGACGGATGGACAGAGATCTTTAGCCTTTCGATTTTGTCGGTAAGGAACTAGAGTAACAGTCAGTGGGCAAAGAAAAAAAAAACATATAAGTAAAATTTTTCTCCTACAACGATATATCCTGAAGAATCGATATCTTTGAATGACCAGCCGAAGTTAGTTTTTGTTCTCCGGTTCCCATTTTCCTTCTTATGTCATTCGATTCCCAATTTGAATATCACTTCTTCGGATTCGGACAAAGTGAAGAGTAATAAAAAAGAATTCTCGGCTTAAAACAGAGTGCGGATCGAGAGCATAAAACGCTCGGGCGTTGTTCCTCGCTGCATTCCATTAAAGGAACAAGGTTGCTTATTATTATTATTATTATTATTATTATTATTATCATTATTATTATTATTATTATTATTATTATTATTATTATTATTTGCTAAGCTACAACCTTAGTTGGAAAAGCAGGATACAATAAGCTCAAGGGCTCCAACAGGAAAATAGCCCAGTTAGGAAAAGAAATAAGGAAAAATAGAAGAGAAGTTTAAGAAAAAGAATACATTGAAATAAATCTTTCATATAAAAACTGTAAAAACTTCAGAATAACAAGAGGAAGAGAAACAAGATAGAATAGTGTGCCCCAGTGTACCCTCAAGCAAGAGAACTCTAACCCAAGACAATGGAAGACATGGTACAGAGGCTATGGCACTACTCAGGACTAGAGAACAATGGTTTGATTTTGGAGTGTCCTAGAAGAGCTGCTTCATAACTAAAGTCTCTTCTACCCTTGTCAAGAGGAAAGTAGCCACTGAACTACAGTGCATTAGGTAACCTCTTGAGAAAAGAAGAATTGTTTGGTAATCACAGTGTTGTAAACTGTTTGAGGAAAGAGGAGAATGTATAAAGAATAGGCCAGACTATTCTGTGTATGTCGGCAAAGATGAAATGAGCCGCAACCAGAGAAAGGGACCCAATGTAGGACTGTCTGGCCAGTCAAATTACCCATTAACTCTCTAGCGGTAGTATTTCAACGGGTGGCTGGTGCCTTGGCCAACCAACTACCAAGCAATATATATAATAAGTAAGAAATAAAACTAAAAAACATATCAAGGAATTTTTCATGTGGTGCTGTACAAACAACAAAATTTTTAATTTCCATTAACACCTTTAAAAAATCCAAACCTTTATCATTTTTATAATTGCAACAACAACTTCAATTCTAAAGAACACCAAGTTTACCCTAAATGTTATAGGTATTAACTAGGATTTTATTAATTTGTTGTAATACTTAAATATAGTAATTACGTTTCTATGATTTCTCTTTCCCAAGGCAATTTCTGACAATATATTTCATTTTCATTTAAATCAAACCAACCCTTATATATATATATATATATATATTTGTATATATATATATATATATATTTTGTATATATATATATATATATATATATATAACGTATGTGTAATGTTTTGCCAAATGCCAATGGTATTCAGAATTGTTTTTTGAAGATCAACCTATTTTTTTAATTTTTTTTTTTCAGTACGATAACGTTCATTTAAAGTTTAAACGGTTATAAAATAAAGTTTATGTCATCAATGGATTGATCCTAGTCCTGAATAGTTAAGCTGCTCAATGCATAAACTAATATAGGTCTAAAACTTTCACATATTTACGCCTTCATTATTTTATTGCATAAAATCTCCTTTTTTTTCAGCTTATAATATATTTAATAGTTATTATAAATACTTAGTGGATCTACAACAATATTCAATGCATCCATATCTTTGTGAAAATATTTATAATGCTTCTATGACATTTGGCTCATTAGTTGAGAAACTTACTTCTTATGTGAGCTTGCCCTATTATCCCCTCGCCTTTATGTTAGTCAGTGACATTAGATACTGTGGAGTTGTTTTTGCAGAATGGTTTGAATATAACTTCTTTAGTGTCCCAGTACTGTTTGGAAACTATACGCTTAGGTTAGGGTGAAAAAAAAAAAAAAAATAAACATTTCCAGTCCGATAGAAAGAACGATTTATGAAATTATGCACAACACAATTTTCAATAAAGCCTGGTAATTGGCCCTTTGTATAAGTGTCATCAGAATTAATATGAGCCTTTTCCTACTAATGAGGATATTAGCATTAATGAGATGTCGTACTTTGAAAGTTTGTTGCTGCTGACATCATTGTAATATTCGTTTTGCTGATTATTGGAATTAGTCATGGCTGTTGAAGACACGATGTTTGATGGATCTTTGTTATCCGTCCACTTGTATGCATAATTTATTTTGTATTTGTAGGATTTTGTGTACTACACACACATACACACACACACACACACACACACACATATATATATATATATATATATATATATATATATTATATATATATATACATATAATTATATAATATATATATATTATGCGAGTGTGTGTGTGCGTGCGTGCTTGGGTGAGTGGGCTCAGGGAAGAATGAATATGTGTATTATATGATAGCGTTCCAAGCTCTTAAAGGGCCGAACCTCAAGTCAACAAGAGCGAGAGTATGGAAAATGGTGTTCTAAACGGCTCTGAATATCTTATTCTGTTAGATATTATCCCTTAACTTTGGTACGCACCTGGGATTTGACATGGGATTTGAATACATCTTTAATATCTCAAATCTGCTTGGAAACAATCAGTTCATCTTAATCATTAAATCAATTTCTGAAGAGTACTGTAAGTGCGATTTAGAAATTGTTATTTATGGTAATGATTTTCAGTGATACCTTGTATCAATGAATGCTATTACCCTAATTAGGGTAATAGCATTCAATGAGGCCTAATGATTTGAAATATATACTAATCATTTGCTACTGTTAAAATGATTGTGATAATTGTTTTTCTGATTAGGGAAAATAATAATGACGATCAATAGGTTTTGTTGGGTGACCTTTTCGTGTAAGCCTTTGTGTATCACACACTACAAACCATGCGAGAGCGTGAGCGCGCACACGCACATTATATAAAGATAGATATGTGTATGTTTTTGGCGGGATGGCGTTAGGCCCGCCCGGGCTGGCAGGAGGGGGGCAGGCCCCCCCCCCGGGCTGGCGGCAGGGGGGAGGCCCGCCCGGGCTGGTGGGAGGGGGGGAGTCCCGCCTGGGCTGGCGGGGAGGGGGGGAGGCCTGCCCAGGCTTACCTTACCTTATGCCTTATTTTATGTTTGGGTTCCCCCAGGTCCCTCAGTGTGAGGCACCTCGTATATCCACCAGAGAGTTGCTAATGCATCTTCCGGTGTATTTTGCATCTTCCAGTCTTGGATGGTCTGGGATGCATCTTAGGTATTTTATCGAGTTTATTCTTAAACACATCTACGCTCACTCCTGATATGTTTCTTAGATGAGCTGGCAGCACATTAAATAGTCGCTGCATTATCGATGCTGGTGCATAGTGGATTAATGTCCTGTGCGCCTTTCTTAGTTTACCTGGTATATTTTTTGGCACTATTAATCTACCTCGACTTGCTCTTTCTGATATTTTTAGCTCCATGATGTTTTCAGTAATTCCTTCTATTTGCTTCCATGCTTGTATTATCATGTAGCGTTCTCTTCTCCTTTCTAGACTGTATAGTTTTAAAAATTGCAGTCTTTCCCAGTAGTCAAGGTCCTTAACTTCTTCTATTCTAGCAGTATAGGACCTTTGTACACTCTCTATTTGCGCAATATCCTTTTGGTAGTGTGGGTACCATATCACATCGCAGTACTCGAGTGTACTACGTACATAAGTTTTGTAAAGCATAATCATGTGTTCAGCTTTTCTTGTTTTAAAGTGTGTCTGAATAACATTCCCATTTTTGCTTTACATTTAGCCAACAGTGTTGCTATTTGGTCGTTGCATAACATATTCCTATTTAACATTACACCAAGGTCTTTAATTGCTTCCCTGTTTGTGATTGTCTCATTATTAGGTCCCTTGTATGCATACACCATTCCTTCTCTGTTTCCATAATTTATTGATTCGAATTTATCGGAGTTAAATACCATCCTATTTATCTCCGCCCATTCATATATTTTGTTTAGATCTCTTTGTAGTGAGTTCCTATCTTCATCACAAGTAATTTCTCTACTTATTCTTGTGTCATCGGCGAAACTTCTCACTACGGAGTTTTCAACATCACAGTCTATGTCTGAGATCATAATAACAAACAGCAGTGCAGCTAATACCGTACCTTGTGGCACACCCCATATTACCTGAGCTTCATCTGATTTCTCGTCATTTGCAACCACTATCTGTTTTCTGTTTTGCAGGAATTCTTTTACCCATTTTCCTATCTTTCCCACAATATTATGCTTTCTCATTTTTTTTCTCCAATATGTTATGGTCTACCTTGTCAAAGGCTTTTGCAAAATCTAGATAGATCACATCTGTGTCTTTTTCATTTATCATATTTTTGTATATGTTTTCATAGTGTGCTATCAGTTGGGTCTGTGTACTTTTTCCAGGCACGAAACCGTGTTGACCCATATTAACAAATTATTTTTAACCAAGTGGTTCATTATTTTCTTTTTTATTACCCTCTCATACACTTTCATAATATGTGATGTTAGACTAACAGGTCTATAATTGCTTGCCTCTAGTCTTGATCCACTTTTGAAGATAGGGGTTATATAAGCTAATTTATGTTTAACATATATCTC
>NC_090746.1:102310340-102332840 GCF_036898095.1 Palaemon carinicauda | reverse complement strand
TTTTAATGTCGTTGGCCTAGAAAGCAAACTTTTTGCATATGCAGATGGTGCTACTCTCCTGAATTTAGATCTCAATACACTGCACACATGACAAATAATATATCTGTTTCTAGTATACTATAAGACAAAGGCCTCAGACACGTCATTTCATGTCTGGCTTTTTTCTGATTCGATATAATTAGATCATTATATTTTGTAGTCCTCCATATGCCTCAAGTGCTGTGTAGAAAGATTTTCACGTTTTTTTTTTTTTTTTTTTTTTAAATCAAACAAGATATTTTCGTTCACTGGAATAGTGATAAAAGAATGACACATAAATTGTATAAAAGAAAATCTTGAGTGACACTACTCATTCATGGAATCATGCTTCACAATGCAAGTTTTTTCTATGGAGATTGTAATATCGAAGAGTAAAAGGAAATGGAATATAGTACTCCAAATGACCTATGTTTGAATCCAGCTAATGAATACCTTGTCTTGGCTTCACGCAAATATCAAATAGTTCCAGGTTGGAATGGTCCAGGGAAGGTGTTTCATGCTGCTGCTCGGGAGAGATATCTTTTTTTGGAGAGATAGTGAGAATCTAGGAACTAATATTGACGGTCTAAGACGAGCACCGGAGGGGAAGGCCATTCATTTTGAAAATAATGAGAATGTTTGATAAATATATGATTAACGAATGAAAGAAAGGACAACAAATGATAAAGAATGAAAAAGGGAAACAAAAATGGCGGGAGGAGGGAGGCCCGCCCGGGCTGGTGGCAGGGGGGGAGGCCGCCCGGGCTAGCGGGAGGGGGGGGAGGCCCCGCCCGGGCTGGTGGCAGGGGGGGGAGGCCGCCCGGGCTAGCGGGAGGGGGGGAGGCCGCCCGGGCTAGCGGGAGGGGGGGAGGCCCGCCCGGGCTGGTGGCAGGGGGGTAGGCCGCCCGGGCTAGCGGGAGGGGGGGAGGCCCGCCCGGGCTAGCGGGAGGGGGGAGGCCCACCCGGGCTAGCGGGAGGGGGGGAGTCCCGCCTGGTCTGGTGGGAGGGGGGAGGGCCGCCCGGGGTGGCGGGAGTGGGGGAGGCCCGCCCGGGCTGGTGGGAGGGGGGAAGTCCTGCCCGGTCTTGCGGGGGGGGGGGGGGGGGGGGAGGCCCTCCCGGGCTGGCGGGAAGCGGGCAGCCCTGCCGAGCCCGCCCGGGCTGGCGGGAGGGGGGGTAAGCCCTTCAGGGCTCGTGGGAGGGGGGGGGAAGGTAGGCCCGCCCGTGCTGGCGGGAGGGGGGGAAGGCCCGCCCGGGCTGGCAGGAGGGGGGGAAGACCCGCCCGGGCTGACGGGAGGGGGGAAGACCCGCCCGGGCTGACGGGAGGGGGGAACGCCCTCCCGGGCTGGCGGGAGGGGGGAAGGCCCGCCCGGGCTGGCGGGGAGGGGGGAAGACCCGCCCGGGCTGACGGGAGGGGGGGAAGGCCCTCCCGGGCTGGCGGGAGGGGGGAAGGCCCGCCCGGGCTGGCAGGAGGGGGAAAGACCCGCCCGGGCTGACGGGAGGGGGGAAGACCCGCCCGGGCTGACGGGAGGGGGGAAGGCCCTCCCGGGCTGGCGGGAGGGGGGGGAAGACCCGCCCAGGCTGACGGGAGGGGGGAAGACCCGCCCGGGCTGACGGGAGGGGGGAAGGCCCGCCCGGGTTTGTCGGGAGGGGGGAAGGCCCTCCCGGGCTGGCGGGAAGCGGGCAGGCCCGCCGAGCCACAATATAGAGTTGCTGTATCTAGCTTATTTTTAAAAAATACATTCTTTGTCTCAAGAGAGAGAGAGAGAGAGAGAGAGAGAGAGAGGAGAGAGAGAGAGAGAGAGAGAGAGAGAGGAGAGAGAGAGAGAGAGAGAAATTCCTCGAAGACAGTTTTGGGAGGATGAGAAATCTTCAGTTTTCTTCAGCGGAGAGAGAGAGAGAGAGAGAGAGAGAGAGAGAGAGAGAGAGAGAGAGGGGGGGGGGGGGGTAGAGAGAGAGAGGGGAGAGAGAGAGAGAGAGCGCGACTAATTCCTCGAAGACCGTTTTGGAAGGATGAAATATCTTCAGTTGTCTTCAACGGAAAATATTCGTTTTTTTTACAAACGCCCCTAGGGCTCAAAAGAGAGAGAGAGAGAGAGAGAGAGAGAGAGAGAGAGAGAGAGAGAGAGAGAGAGAGAGAGAGAGAGAGAGAGAGAGAGAGAGAGAGAGTACTTCCTCGAAGACATCAGAAAGGATGAGAAATCTTGTTGTCTTCAACGGAAGAGATCCCTTTTTCACGCTGAAACGATTTTTTCCTATTGCAGGATTTCCCTTTTTACTTTGTTTATTTTGGCGAGATTTTGCAGAAAAGGCGAAAATTTATAAAACGCTCATTTTTCCTTGAAGCCGAAGTTTTCAAGAATATGAAGAAAGGGAATCGAACGATTCTTCAAAAAAAAATTAATCGTATTTTGGCGGTAAAAAGTCGATTAGAATTAACTGAAAAGAACGAAAGCAATCAGAAGATTCCGAGTTCTTCCAGATTCTCTGAAGGAGCTCTGGGTCTTCAGAGGATCTGCAGGCGAAAGGAATTTGCAGAATAGTTTGAGTTTGTAATGGTGACGCTAGTCACATAAATCTTTCGTCCTTTCTCTCTTTATAATAACTTTTATTTTATTTTGTCCTCTCCTTGATCGGGCAGGCGAAGGCGAAGATTCTTTGAAGACGAAGATCAAGACTCTTCAGAAGGAGGAAAAACCATAAAAGGATTCACTTCTGAACTTCGCGGAGGAGTGAATAACTCTTTGATCTTCAAGATTCCGGATGTCTATAATGAATAGACAATGTCATATATATATATATATATATATATATATATATATATATATATATATATATATATATATATATAATATATATATATATATATATATATATATATATATATATATATATATATATTCATGTATTCATTTAAAGTTTTCATTAAAGGCGATTGCCTTAGCGGCATCAATGGGTTTCTTCTATGAGAAGGACACTCCAAAATCAAACCATTGTTCCCTAATCTTGAGTAGTGCCCTATCCTCTGTACCATGGTCTTCCACTGTCTTTGGTTAAACTTCTCTTGCTTGAGGGTACACTCGGGCACACTATTCTATCTTATTTCTCTTACTCTTGTTTTTGTTAAAGTTTTTATAGTTTATAAGGGAGATATTTATTTTAATGTTACTGTTCTTAAAATATTTTATTTTTCCTTGTTTCTTTTCCTCACTGGGCTATTATCCCTGTTGGAGCCCCTGCGCTTAGAACATCCTGCTTTTCCAACTAGGGTTGTAGCTTAGTAATTAAGTAATAATAATAATAATAATAATAATAAAATATAATAATAATAATAATAATAATAATAATAATAATAATAATAATAATAATAATAATAATAACATTGCAGAATTAATAAAAGGTTAGAATATTTAATCCTATTAAAGAATAACATTAAAGCAACTTAAGCCTTTACAAACACTGACTAATTCTTTAAGGTTCTTTATTAGTGACTAATTCTTTAAGGTTATTTATTAGTAATATTTGGTTGGTTACTTTTACATGGGAACAACAGTGTTTTGTATGATTACAAACTGAATTGTATATTTGATTAATTTTAAAATGCGTTATTAATTTTCATCATGGGTTTTTTTCAGTCACCAAAAGCAAAAGGATATCTTTTGTCCACAGAATATTTATATGTTAATTACCCTATATTCATTTCCCCCTCTTTTTGACAATTTCAGTGTTTTCAATTACTGTAAGTCGTTCAAGATGTACATTACTCGTTGAGGGTAAGGCCTTCCTGAATTTTGATAAATGAGATAGATAAAAAAGAATATGGCCCATTGCCTTTTGGAGCGTTCTTTGGATGAGACCAACTATCTGTATAGTAAATGGAAGTAATTTCAAGCAAATGCATATAGTGTACACGGTCCGTCAAAAATGGCTAATATAATGCTTCTGTAATAGAGTTTATAAATAGTAGTAATGCCATCTTAAAGTTACTTTCTTACAGATTTTATAGTGTAAAAGGAAATGTTAATTTATAATATTTTATTTATCACTATTATTCTTGAAACGAAATAATGGTATTTTTGGGCTCAAGCCATGTCGTCCTGATGAAAGTTCCTATAGGGTAGCTTCCTAGGGTATATTACAACTAGGGCGATATTCCCAGAGAATTTACCTTAAGGTACCCAGAATTCTTACTCCTGGAGCGAATATCCCTACCAGGGATATCGCGAAATATCAGAGGACGTATTCTTGACACGCCAATGGCAATCTGCACCCCGAACAGAGATAACACTTCGAAGGGGTCTCTTCTCCCGTTTCGTAAGCGTGCATTGCGCCGATTTTAGAGCCATCTGTATTCCTTTTTGCGTAGCTTAACAACTCGGTGTTTTTTCCTGTGTTTCTCGCAAAATCTTGGATTTAATCGCTTTATTATGCCTTCTCCAACTTCGTCTGCCTCTGATAAGTTGAGTATTATTTCTTTTATGGATAAATGTAGGCTCTTGGTAATTTTTAAAGTGGATAATAGTAATAATCTTTGTTGCAAGAGCCGTTGCGTACCGGAGGCGTCCTGGACGCTGTCGCTCGCTAGGTATGAGTTTTAGTTAGCCAGAGCGACGTTCCCGGCTGTTTTGCTTTAATAATTTTAGCTATTTAGCGTTACATAGGATTTCCTTATTCGTGCTTTTAGTATTGTTTGTTTTGGCGAAGTATTCGCCAATTCTGGCCTACGCTAGACCATGTAGCCTAGTTGTTTGGCTCTAGTACTTTCCTGCATGAATTTTGGATTTCCGAGTGTTTTAAAACTTTATTGAAGCTTTAGGCACTTTTATACATTTAAGATTATATTGATTATTTCCAAGATAGTATACGAGTGAGTTTCGGTGATATAGGTAATCGAATCTCTTGGTGCCTAGGCTAAGTTGCCTATGGAGCCTTAGTATACTTTATCATACTCCCCGGTTGCTAACTTTTTTTCGGAGAAGGTATGCAATCCCCTTCCCTCTGTTTAATCCTTGGGCTTAACCCTAGTGGTTTATCTGAATTAACTTTCGATACAACTATATTGGGGTGTTACTGTACCTTCCTGTTCCAGTAAGTCTGGCTTCAGAGAGGGGCAGAACATCAGAGTTTTTAGTCTCTGTCTGTGTTTGTTGTGCTCCCTCGCTAGTCTGACGCAGACATAGGAGGCTTAACCTCCTTAGGTCACTCCCGAAGGTTTCTGTACGAGATGATTCCTTCTTTTGTGATCTAACAGACTAGTCCTTGTTGCTGTTCTCGGTGGGAGGATGAGATCCTCTCCCCGGGAGTAGCAACACCTTCCTTGCTTTGGTTCAGTGGGGGTTGGCAAGTATTGCTGGCCTCCCTCCTTGGATCTCCCTTAGGCTAAGATGAGTTTTCTTGGCTGCGGGTGATTCTTTACTAAAGCAAGGTTGGCAGGACCCTCTTTGTCCCTTCCCCCTCTATCTCTGTAATGGCCTAGCCGTTACAGTACTGTACGTCATTCTACATCTGGACCTAGTATAGGTTAGGATATGGAATTGACTCAGTCCCTTGCCGGCCGGCAAAGGTCTTCTGCTTTGAGTGCTGCCCGGACCTCCCTTGGTCCCTCATCCATGTCTGTCTTTAGAGCCAGACGGCATTGGTCAGGAAGCCTGAATTAGATTCTCCCCTTCCTTATTTGCACTCTTTCGCATTGCCGGGCTTTGAGGTAGTATACTCTCTTATCCTGGCATCCATTCTGTTTTCTTCTAGTGCTGTAACCGTCCCGGCTGCCGGCCTATGTGGCTGGCTGCCGGGCAGTCGGAGTTCTCTGGTTCTTTTGCTGCTGGCCGGCATCGGTTGTTTACCTTTGCCGGCCGGCTATTATCACGCCCTTGTCTGCCGTTCGCTACGAGCGGTGGCAGGCAGCCGGGTGCTACCTTGTGTAGCCGACATTGGCTGTTGCCGGCCGGCACATGCATTTGTACCAGCGTTCTGCCGCCTTATAGCTGTCAAGTAGTATACTTTAAAGCTAGTTATGGTATGTGCCGGCCGGTAAGTGCCGGCCGGCGCATTACCTTCTATACTGTACCAGTATTCTTCAGTATAGCATATACTGTATGGAGAAAACTATTTTATAGTATTGGTACAACACTGTGTGTTCTAACACTTTTGTGTTGTCTTGCACAGCCCTTTGGTGTTGCCTTACAGATAAGAAAGTGAGTTCTTTCTTGTCTATTATCCGGTATTTTAAAATCATATCTTAGGTGTGAGCTCCACCTGTTTCCTCTGGAAATTTGTCATTGGTTACTCTAGGACAGATTAACCATACGATTTTATTATCTGGAAGGCTGCAACAATTGGTGGTGCGGGAAACACAAGTGTGTGTCTTTCCTTTCTGATTTGTTATGCTAACTGTGCATATCCAGTGATACGTGGTTCACTTGATACTCATGGAAATTTCTTCTCTTTACAGGAGGAACGTCCGAAGTGCGGAAGTGCTTTCTGCAACGTCCGCAGTAAGAACTTCTGCGGACATGAGTTATGTAGGAGGCACGCAGCATGCGCTGTCTCCAAGGGTGATCTCCAGTATTGGGACCCTCAGGTATGTACCGTGTGCTCTAACCTGATTACAGAGGCTTTTGATTCCCCTAGGACGGCGGAATCAAGGGATATAGCAAGGGAGAAGCTTCGTACCTGGGTAAGGGGCTTCCAGAAGAACACCTCTGGACCTTATCTTCCAAGTGAGAAGATGAGGGCTTACCTTTTCTCTAGGGCATCAGCTGATGCAGTGATTCCCCAGCCTCAAGAGGAGATCCCCCTAGTTCAGATCCAGGTGGATGCTGAAGTCGCGGTCGCCTTGCAAGACATCCAGTTGGACGACAGGATGTTAGACGTGTCCGAGCGTCTGGAGGAAGACCTCCTGGCAGGAGGCCAGGATGAAGTTCAAGCCCCAGACATTGTAGAGGAAGAGGCCGACGAGGTGTCGGCTGCTCCGGTTCAGATCCCTGAACCTATTCCCTCAACATCGTCCGCTCTCCCAGTAGAGCTGGGACAGGCTCTCTCCTCCATTGTTGGAATGATCCAACAAATGCAGAAGGAGAATAATGAGAAGGCGGCTGCAATGGAACTGCGGATGCAGAAGCTTGCAGCATCACGTGGGCCCCGGAAAAGGCTCAATGTGAAAGACCTTCCCTTGTGCTCAGATGCTAACCCATGGAGATATGCTGAGCACATGCCAATGACGACTGGAAAGATCGTCATGTCGGATAAGTTGGGTTCAGTTCCCCTAGAGGAGGTGGAATTCTGGCCCAGCAAGGGGTCATATCCGGACTGTTATGTCCGGTTGAGGAAGGAACCAGCTTCAAAGGAGGAGACAGAGCCGAAGGAGGTCATAGTGATGGACCATGCTAAGGCTCAAGCTTTGCTTTCATCTTCGATGAAAGAGAGGGGCTTCACGAACTCAAAGGTAGCTGCATTGAGTAAGAAGCTCCCTTCCTTTGTGTCCTCTCCTGCTAGAGCCTTCCCCTTTTTACAGAAAGGGTTTGCGGCTGTATTAAAAGCAGTCGAGGCTGGCAAGCCTTGCCCCTCCCTGGAGGAGTGTAAACCCTTGTCGCTGGACCTACCTATGGACCACAAGGGCTGGAAAGACGTCCATCTTACCTTCTCAGTCGGGAAGTTGGAGGCTGATATTGCCGGACGTCAGTACGGTGAGAACCTCCCTAAGCTGTCTGACTTTCTTTTGCGGAGAGAGCTCGAGACAAAAGAAAGACTGGCTGCCTCGATGTCTCTTCAGACCACTCTTGAGACGATGGCAAGTGACCCCAAGGTCCATGAAATGTTCATGGTAGTGGCCAAGACTCATCTGGCCACAGTGACGAAGGATCTTTACAGCTTCGTCAAGGCGAGGAGAGCTTGTAGGGAGTTCGTGTTCACCTCGGCTACGGTGAGGCACGAGCCAAGGAAACTAATCTCCTCCAACATTTGGGGCAAAGACCTTTTCCCTAGCGAATCGGTCAAAGAAGTTATTGATAAGGCCGCCACGGAGAATAAAAACCTTCTCCAGAAGTGGGGCCTGTCTATCAAGAGAAAGTCTTCCCCGGATGAGGGTCCCCAACCAAAGAGGAAGACTAAGAGGACTAGGCTACCGTCTCGGCCAGCCAAGCCATTTAGACAGCAACAGCAACAGCAATTGCCGATGCCTTCAGTGCCCCAGATGGTGGCACAAACCCCGACCACATTCCAGTGGGTACCCCAGGCCGTGTCGACACAGTCCCCGGCATTCAACCCAACGTTCGAAGGGCAGTCAACTTCCTTTCGAGCAAAGCCTAGAGGAGCAGCCAGAGGCTTGTCTAGGCGCCCCTCAAGGGGAAGGGGATTCAGGGGTGGTCGCGGTCAGGGAGGCAAGACCTCAGGACAACAGTCCAAGTGAGATGATACCGGTAGGAGGGAGACTTCAGAATTTTCAGGATCGGTGGACCTTCGATCCCTGGGCCCACAGCCTACTCAAGAATGGACTGGGCTGGAGCTGGTACAGCACTACACCCCCGTGCCCTCGGTTTTTCCAACACTCCACCCCCGTTCTGGAGGAGTACATCCAAGATCTGTTGGAGAAAAAAGTGATCCGAAGGGTAAAGTCCATCAAATTCCAAGGGAGGCTGTTTTGTGTTCCCAAGAAGGACTCGGAAAAACTCAGAGTCATTCTGGACTTGTCGCCACTCATCAAGTTCATAGTGAACTGCAAGTTCAAGATGCTAACACTGCAACACATAAGGACCTTACTGCCCAAGAGGGCATTTACTGTCTCCATAGATTTGTCAGACGCCTATTGGCACGTTCCAACCAATCGTCGACTCTCCCCCTACCTAGGGTTCAAGCTACAACGAAGACTATACGCCTTCAGAGCCATGCCATTCGGGCTAAATATAGCCCCAAGGATCTTCACGAAGCTTGCGAGCGTAGCTCTAAACAATTACGCCTAAAGGGAATTCAGGTAGTACCCTACCTGGACGACTGGCTGGTGTGGGCAGCATCCAAGACAGAATGCTTGCAAGCTTCCCTGCAGGTGATCCAATTCCTAGAGTATCTAGGCTTCAAGATCAACAGAAAAAAGTCTCGACTTTCTCCATCTCAAAAGTTCCAGTGGTTGGGAATCCACTGGGACCTAATGTCACACCATTTCTCCATCCCGGCAAAGAAAATGAAGGAACTAGCTGGGTCTGTCAAGAGACTTCTAGATTCCGAAAGGATATCAAGACGTGAACAGGAGAGAGTACTGGGTTCTCTCCAGTTTGCTTCGGTAACAGACCCGGTGCTAAGAGCACAGCTAAAGGATGCAACCGGAGTTTGGAGAAGTTATGCATCAAACGCGCGAAGAGATCTGAGAAGACCAGTTCCGCTTCGTCTACGTACTCTTCTCAGGCCTTGGTCCCAAGCCAGACATCTAAAGAAGTCGGTACTTCTTCAGCCACCTCCCCCGTCGGTGACGATTCACACAGACGCCTCGAAGGAGGGGTGGGGAGGTCACTCTCATCGGAAAAAGGCCCAAGGGACTTGGTCCAATCTATTCAAGACCTTTCACATAAACTTTCTAGAAGCTATGGCAGTGCTCCTTACCTTAAAGAAAGTCTCCCCGCGTCACTCGATCCACATAAGGTTGGTGCTGGACAGCGAGGTAGTTGTGAGATGCTTGAATCGACAAGGATCAAGGTCGCCACCTCTCAACCAGGTGATGTTACGATTGGCGGAAAAGAAGAAGTGGTACCTGTCGGCAGTTCACCTTCAAGGAGTCCGCAATGTGACAGCGGACGCTCTATCCAGGTTCACACCGATAGTCGGAATGGTCCCTAGACGCAGGATCATTCTCCTTCATCTTGAGTCAAGTCCCAGAACTGCAGATAGACCTCTTTGCGACGAAAGACAACAAGAAGTTGCCCCTGTACGTGTCCCCGTACGAGGACCCCTTGACGGAAGCAGTGGACGCGATGTCCCTCGACTGGAACAGATGGTCCAGGATTTATCTGTTCCCTCCTCACAACCTTCTGTTGAGGGTACTCAACAAACTGAGATCCTTCAAGGGAGTAGCGGCAATAGTGGCCCACAAGTGGCCGAACAGCGTGTGGTTCCCTCTGGCATTGGAACTACGGTTGAAGTTTCTACTGCTACCAGACCCAGTTCTGACCCAGCGAGTCCAGAAGTCGACTGTCTGGGCTTCATTACAGAAAACCCAGATCCTGCAGCTCATGATTTTCTCTCCCTAGCGGTGAGAAAGCGTTTCGGGATTTCGAAAGCCAGCATAGACTTCCTAGAGGAATATAAGTGCAAATCTACTAGAAGGCAATATGAGTCATCTTGGAGAAAATGGGTGGCCTTTGTCAAGGCGAAGAATCCGCAGGAGATCTTGACGGACTTCTGCTTATCTTTCTTCATCCACCTCCATGGTCAAGGATTGGCAGCTAACACGATTTCAACGTGTAAGTGTGCTTTGACAAGACCCATTCTATATGCCTTCCAGGTCGACCTCGCTAACGAGATCTTTAATAAAGTTCCGAAAGCCTGCGCTAGGCTCAGACCTTCAGCACCTCCAAAGCCCATTTCATGGTCTTTAGATAAAGTTCTTCATTTTGCTTCACTGTTGAACAATGAGGAGTGTGCGTTAAAGGATTTGACCCAAAAAGTTATTTTCCTATTTGCACTCGCGTCCGGGGCCAGGGTTAGTGAGATTGTAGCCCTCTCGAGAGAGGAAGGTCGTGTTCAGTTCCTGGATTGGGGAGAACTGAACCTGTTATCGGATCCTACGTTTCTCGCCAAGAATGAGTTACCCACCAACAGGTGGGGTCCCTGGAGAATCTGCCCTTTGAAAGAAGATGCATCTCTATGTCCAGTAGAATGCCTAAAGGTCTATCTTCGTAGAACTTCAGACTTCAAGGGTGGTCAACTATTCAGGGGAGAAACGTCAGGCTCAAATTTATCACTGAAACAACTCAGGGCGAAAATCACATATTTTATTCGCAGAGCGGATCCTGACAGTACATCCGCAGGTCACGATCCGAGGAAAGTTGCCTCATCCTTAAATTTCTTTAATTGTATGGATTTTGAACATCTTCGTTCATACACTGGCTGGAAGTCTTCCAGAGTGTTCTTTCGTCACTATGCGAAGCAAGTGCAGCAACTAAAAAGATCTGTGGTAGCAGTGGGTTGCGGTGTTAACCCTGCTGTTTAACTCTGCGAGGAACATTGGTTTTAATTGGGACGATTAATTCCAGGGTGAGTGTGTAGTTACATACTGTGCTACAAACTAAGTGAGGGCATCGAGTGGCCCACGTTGACTGTTCCACTTCCAAAGGTGAACCTAGCATAAGTGCAGACGTGTGCCGAGCGTTTCTAACGCTAATGTGACTGATTAGTAATACAGACTTTTATGACTTTGATACCTCGGTATGTTAAAAGTGGCACTAATGTTTTTCTTTCAGATAAACAAGTTTCTGATTACTATCATACTTATGCTTAAAGTTTTGGTTATCCTCCTCTTATATATATATATATATATATATATATATATATATATATATATATATATATATATATATATATAATTGTTGTTAACCTGTCTATTTATTGTCTGTCAATAAACTTGTTCTTGAGAACCTTGCGTCTCCTTCACCTGTGTCAATTTATTGGTATAATTGAGCATTCATTGTATGTATATTTATCTGGGATAATTCTAATAGATTGTTCCTTTATGCAAGCTAATGTTGCTTTGGTTTATGCTTTCCCTTAGCAGGAGGACTCCATCCCATAAGGGGACGGTGGCGGATTTACAAGTTTCCTCCTATGCGGATATAAACCTTTGTCCAATACAAGTATTGAGCGGAGAACTGGTCGATATTTCATATTGACGCAGTGGTTCTTTACAAACTATGCTTTACTTAATATAGGGTGAGACCACTATATTGGCTTGCCTGGTATTCATACATAGGTATATGTACTCTTCGAGACTTTTCCAGAGTCTAGTAGGACTCTTCCCTGTGGAAAAGTCTAGTAGGACTCTTCCCTGTAGGGGGCAGGAAGCTCTAACATGGTTTATGGTTTGTTGAAAAGATGTATAACGGTAACATCTTAGGTCTCTAGGTCTAGTCGACCGGGAAAAATTACCTCCGGGGAGTACGGCACGTTCTGAGAATCCACAGATACAGTAATGCTCTGGTATACTTCCATCAAGACGACATGGCTTGAGCCCAAAAAATGGATTTTGAGCGAAGCGAAAAATGTATTTTTGGGTGAGATGGCCATGTCGTCCTGATGGACCCGCCCTTCCCTTTCTATGAAAGGGCTGTAGGACCCCTCCCTACATACAGTATCTGTAGCACCTCGTGTATAGCTACAAGGAATACAGATGGCACCAGAATCGGCGCAATGCACGCTTACGAAACGGGAGAAGAGAGACCCTTGCGAACGGCTCTCCTTTTTCTTTCTCGTTTTCGTTTTCTTGTTAATTGACCCCTTCGAAGTGTTATCTCTGTTCGGGGTGCAGATTGCCATGTGGCGTGTCAAGAATACGTCCTCTGATATTTCGCGATATCCCTGGTAGGGATATTCGCTCCAGGAGTTAGAATTCTGGGTACCTTAAGGTAAATTTTCTGGGAATATCGCCGTAGTTGTAATATACCCTAGGAAGCTACCCTATAGGAACTTCCATCAGGACGACATGGCCATCTCACCCAAAAATAGATTTTTCGCTTCGCTCAAAATCCGTTTTATGCTTCGGCTAACTCCATCTAGTCATTTTATTTTTGAAGCATTCGTCAAGAAAAGGATTCTAACATATACCAACAATACTAAACACGCGTACATTATCTAATCAACAAAACTAAACACACGCATATTATCTAAACGAATATAAAGAAAAAATTTTGTATAGAAAGTAAAGGAAATTTTGTCTTATTTTACCTAACGTCCTAATGTGCGTTAAAATATATTCCATTAGAAAAGTGAGTTATCTTTTTTACATATATATAAATACGAATCGCATTATTCGTTTTAGCGAAAGTTTTTATTTTTTACAGGCAAGCTAGATATTTTAGTTTTTGGCTAACTTAAACGCGCCAGTATATCCACAATTTTTTTTTATCTTGCTTTCATAAAAAAAGTTCAAACTAATAAAGTTCAAAACGACACCAAAAGAAGTGTCTTGGTCTGGAGACAAGAAATATTGCTGAGCGTAAACATGCTCAGTAACGATTTATATAAGCATTGCCTTTCACATCATCATCATCATCATCATCATCATTATTATTATTATTATTATTATTATTAAATATGTGTACGCATTCGTTTACTGAGGATCTCTGCATTCGCAGATCTGACTTGGATTTATTACAATTTAATCCAAATGCATATTTCCAACAGAAGGTTGAAATGTTAAAATATCGCCCAGAACTAATATTTAACTTTATTCAACGATGCAAATAAAAAACTAATTTAATACGTAAAGATAGTCAGAATTGATTCTACAGGATTTTGAAATCTCTTCCTCCCCTTTTGTTCCCTTTCAAAAACTAGAGTAAAATTTACTGTAAATATCCATGATCAGTTATTTCGATATCATGAATACGCAATGAAACTTTTGGATAAAGGTATTCTTATGAATGTTGAAAGTGGCAACTGAAACCAAATGGTTATTAGAGATAAGCTCATAGTTGACAGTCAATTGGGCAAATATCACTTTAAAGCTAATGAAAAAAGTCATGCTTTAATTACCCGAGTAACTTCCTTCTAAATTAGAATGTAAATCTCGGATGTTTCATTCATGTTATGCACCCTGTCTGATTAAATTCTCTAGGTTTGCAGTTGCATTACCCTCTGTACTTGAGAGAGAGAGAGAGAGAGAGAGAGAGAGAGAGAGAGAGAGAGAGAGAGAGAGAGAGAGAGAGATGGGCGTATACCAGGTGGCTGGCAAACAAGATTCTTTTTTTTATTACCGTTTGTTCCGACACGAATACTTTACCTCGAATTACCTCTTCGGAGGGTCCTTGACCCTCTCTCAAACTCGACCAAGATTTCCCGCTCTACCCCCCCTATCTCGCTCCCGATAGTTTCTACCCCCGCCGCCAGGATAATTCCTTCGGCCCGGATTAGGGCAGGTCACTGCTTTTCCCGGGTCAGGACCTCATTAAGTCCTTGGTCGTGAGATCCGAAGCATCTCACTCTCTCGCTTAAAACTTTCGATCCTTTGGCGCGTTGTGTTCCCACGTGTTCCCAGTGTACGGACTTGTGTTTTTTCTGCGATAGTGCGTTTTCGCAAAGTGTCCTCAGTCCGTTCCCCTTGTGTTATCCAGGGTTTTCTGTAACTCGTTAGTGTTGACCTTCGTGTGCGAACGATGGAGAACGTGCGTCGTTGTCCTGGTCCTAGAGCAGGAAAGTCGTGTGGGGCTTTCCTCTCTAAACCAGAGGTGGACCAGCATTCCCTTTGTTCCACGTGCAGGGGTAAAGTTTGTTCCTCCTCGGACACATGTTCCGAGTGCGTGAGTTGGGACGGAATTCAGTGGGTACGGTATGGTACTAAGAAAAAGAAGTCGTCTAAGCGTTCCCCAAAGAAAGTGAATGGCGTGTCTTCCTTACAGTCGGTCAGTGATCGGTCCGACGAAGCCTCGGCCTCTCCGTCTCCTTCGCAGAGGAGTGGCCAGCAAGCCCCCAGTGTGATTGTGAGCCATAGTGTCCTCCCAAGTGAACCCAGTGGGACGGAGGAACCAAGGGCTGGCCCCTCGGGAGTAAACGGAAGGGCCGCGAGTGTTTCGGGCGGATCGGGCCACGTGGCAGGGGAGCACGCTTCCTCAGAAGACCCGGTATGGGGCAGTGTGGCGTTCTCGGTCTCCCCCCCGCCCTCGTGGGCCGGTGCGTCGGGTTCCCCCCCGCCAGAAGAGAACCACTCGAGAATTCGTCGCCCGAGTAGCGACTCCTTCGGGTGGAAGTTACCGAAGACTCCAGGGAGGTCACCGCTAAGGATGGACGTATCCCTGGGTCCATGGCCTTCTAGCAGGGACAGAGTGGTCTCGGTACCCTCGGTATCCACAGCAGTTCCCGAGGACTTTCTCCAGCACCCTGTCTCGGACGGTCGGCGGCGAAGGGCCTCCCCTGCGCATCACTCCAGCAGTCGTTACGGGAAGAATGTGGCACCCTCGGACTCTTCGGAAGCAGACTCATCCTCCGAGGGAGAACGCAGGGAGAGACGGCACCGTAAGAGAGCGCGGACCGATAGCGATCGTTCCCGCTCTAGGTCGAGGTCGCGGCACAGTAGGAGGCGCCCACGCTCTCACTCCCGTAAGTACAAGAGGGAGGTCTCTCCCGGCGGCGGCGAATGGTTCTACGTGCCCCCAGGAGAGTCCAGGAAGCACCGCTCGCCAGACTCTCGGTCCAGTGATCGAGCCTCCAAGTTGTCACTGCCTACATACAACTTGGAACCGCTCGACTGGCCACGCAAGAAGGACCTCACTCTCAGGCACAAGTCCTCGAGGCCTTCGGTTCACCCCACCCGGCGGGAGGAAGCGCGCTTCCGAGAAGACAGCCCGACCGAACCAGCCCAACCGGGTCGGACGTCGAGCGGGAAGGACCGGTTGCCGGGTTCGGGTCTTCCCACCGGGACCGTGTCCTCCGCGTCCAGAGCCTTGGCCCAGTCGAAAGGCCTCCCGGGGTCGGTGGCACCCGCCACACGGCGAGACCCGACCGTGTACGGTGCGCCCTACGGTTGCGGGACGGCCTCCCTGGGACCTAGTAGGGAGAGGCCAGTTTACCTCCCAAGCACGGCTCCCCCTAGCCAAGCCGATGCCTCGGTCGACGGAGGCGAGGTTTCCCCGTCGGAGGACTCCGCCTACAGAAGGGTGGTAGCCCGCATCAGGAGGACCCATGGGATTCCAGAACCCGAGGCGCCGAAGGTGAATACCTGGAGGTCGAGCCTCTTGAGATACACACATCGGGACGTCCTTCCGAAGTCCTCTCTGGCCCTGCCCCTCGCCCCAGACCTAGTACTCGGCCAGGAGTACATCGATAACTTGGTGGCCAGCACTGCGGAGGCCCCCAGGTCCCAGAGTTCCTCCAAACTCCTCCAGGGTCTGAAACTACAGGCCAAAATTTATATCCCAGAAGGACGCCGCCCAGGCCCCTGTAGAGTGGACTCAGCCGTGGATGTCCTAGGACAAGGCGGCTCGGACGAAAGGGCCAGCTCAGCCCCTGTGTCCTTCTCGGCCTCTGAAGCAGGCATGATGGAGGAGATGTCGAGGGACATGATTAACGTCTCTTCATGGCTGGACTGGTGGGCCTCCACGTTAGTGAATGTACAGGCCTCCACAGACCCCGACGACCCGGAACAACAGAGTCTCCTGTCGGACATTATCACTTCCGGGGGGAAAGCGCTCAAATTTATGGCATATCAGGCACTCTCCCTGACGGCCAACTGGGTCCTCCGGAAGAGGGACACAGTGCTTTCCAGAGTGGCAAGGAAAATCCCAGACAGACAGGCGCGAGTGATTCGCACCCTACCCCTAGGAGGAGAGTCCCTGTTTCCTTTGAAGGAATTGGAAGAACTGATGGAGAAGGTGTCCAAGAGGAGAGAAGCCAACGTCCCTAAGCAATCATCCTCCAGGAGGCCTCCGTATAAGAGGTCAGTCTCGGATAGGACCGTGACCCCTCAAGCTGTTCCCAGCTCTTCAAGGAGGGACGCCCACTCCTCTTCCTGGTCATCATCTCCTCAGCCCTCCCGCAGGGGAGCTACAGCTTCTGCCAGCTCCTTCAGGTCGGGTTACTCCGCCTCGAAGAGGGGCAGATCAGGCCGCCCCTCTAGGAGAAGGTAGAGGGAGAGGCCCCCTACTCCCGCCCAAGCCTCGGGTTGGGGGATGCCTCAGACCCTATTGGCAACCATGGAAAACGTATGGGGCGGATGCTTGGACGGTGTCCGTCCTGAAAGAAGGCTACAGGATCCCCTTCATAGCGGACTCACCCCCTCTTATTCCAGCCACCCAAACAGAATGGTTAGCTCCCAGGGACCCGTTGAAAAGGGCTACCCTGCAAAAAGAAGTTTCCTCCATGTTGGAAAAGGGAGCCATGGAAGAAGTCCTTCTCCCAGGGCCAGGCTTCTACAGCCGCCTGTTCCTGGTGGAGAAAGCAACGGGGGGGTGGAGACCGGTGATAGACCTGTCGGCCCTCAACAGGTTCGTCAAGAAGACGGACTTCAAGATGGACACCCCAAAATCCGTCCTGATGTCCTTGAGGGAGAAAGATTTTATGATGACGGTCGACCTCAAGGACGCGTACTTCCAAATTCCAGTCCACCCGTCGAGTCGGAAGTTCCTCCGGGTAAAATGGGGCTCCCAGATCCTGCAGTTCCGGACCCTCTGCTTCGGACTGTCGACGGCCCCTCAGGTGTTCACGAGGGTCTTCGCGACAGTCTCAATATGGGCTCACGAACGAGGTATCCGCCTCATCAGGTACCTGGACGACTGGTTGCTCCTTTCCAGTTCAAAGGCCCTCTTGGAAGAACAAGGAAAGGACCTCCTCCGTTTCTGCAGGAGTCTGGGAGTCATTATCAACCTGGAGAAATCGAACCTAACGCCGTCCAACAAAATGGGGTACTTGGGGATGACGTTGGACACCGTGCAGGGGAAGGCCTTCCCCTCGGAAGACAGGATACAAAACCTCGTCAAGATCATTCAGCCGTTCCTGTCGGGGCTTCCCAGGAAAGCGAAAGACTGGCAGAGGCTGATAGGCCATCTGGTCTCATTAGAGAAGCTAGTCCCCCAAGGGAAGTTACGGCTCAGACCCGTACAATGGAACCTCAAGGCTCTATGGTCCCAGACAGGCTCTCAGAAAACATCGATCCCAGTCCTCCCGGACACGAAAACAGCCTTGAAGTGGTGGAGATGCCGGTCGAACTCCCTCAAGGGGATGCCCCTCGGGTCCTGTCCTCCCGAGTTTCTCCTGTTCACGGACGCCTCCAGCCTAGGGTGGGGAGCCCACCTGTGGGAGGAAACAGCAAGCGGGACCTGGTCAGAGACCGAAAAGCATCGCCACATCAACGTCCTAGAGCTAAAAGCAGTACAAAAGGCATGTCTGCACTTTGCAAGTCGGTTGAAGGGAAACACCGTGGCCCTAATGTGCGACATCAAGAAACAAGGGGGCATGAAGTCGAAGGAACTGTGCGACCTCAACGTAGACATCTTGCACTGGGCGGACGAACACCAGGTAACACTGCTAGCAAGGTTCATCCCCGGGAAAAAGAACGTGCTAGCCGACGGCCTCAGCAGGATAGGTCAGATAGTAGGGACAGAATGGTCCCTACAACCAGCGGTGGCCAGACTCATCCTTCAACGCTGGGGCTCCCCGGTGATAGACCTATTCGCAACAAAGCTCAACGCCAAGTTACCGGTTTATTGCTCCCCGGTACCAGACGAAGGAGCAGCCCTAGAAGACGCCTTCCAGCACAGGTGGGACAACCTGGACGTTTATGCCTTTCCCCCCTTCACGCTGCTAAGACAAGTGCTCAACAGAGTAAGAACCGCCCAAAACCTAAAGATGACTTTGGTAGCGCCCTGGTGGCCGGAGAGAGAGTGGTTCGCGGATCTGAAAGACCTGGCAAGCCATCCGCCATGGCCTCTGCCCCCCAGGTCAGATCTACTGAGTCAACCGCACTTCCTCAGGTTCCACGACAACCCTCTCTCTCTTCGCCTTCACGCCTGGAGACTATCGAGCGACTCCTGAGGAAGGAGGGGTTCTCCTCCTCCACAGCTAAGAGGATGTCCCTATATCTAAGAAAATCCTCTACCGTAGTCTACCAGGCGAAGTGGGCCGCCTTTACGAAATGGTGCGCGACAAAACAAATAAGACCTCTCAAAGCCTCGGTCCCTGACATAGCTGATTTTCTAGTGTATCTTAGGGATAAAATAGGAATGTCAATCCCGGCTATTAAAGGAGTGCGAGCAGCCTTAGGCCAAGTCTTTCTCCTGAAAGGCATCGACCTAGGGACCTCAAGACACATAGGGATGCTGATTAGAAGTTTCGAACAATCCTGCCCTCCCCAAGCCAGGAGAGTGCCTAGATGGGACCTGGCCAAGGTCCTGAAAATGTTGTGTCGTCCTCCCTTTGAACCGCTCAGAGACATCGGGGACAAAGATCTCACCCTCAAGACAGTCTTCTTGCTAGCCTTAGCTTCGGCTAAGAGGGTAGGTGAGATCCACGGTCTCTCCTACGACGTGGCACACTCCAAAGGGTGGAAGGAGGTATCTTTCAAGTTCTTACCCTCCTTTGTAGCTAAAACTCAGAACCCAGCAGTCTGGGACCCGAGGTTCGAAGGTTTCTCTGTTCCGGCCATTCCCAAGACAGGTAATACGGACGACCTGAAGTTATGCCCGGTCAGGACGATCAGGAAGTACCTGGAAAGGACGGCCCATCTCCGTCCAGGTGCCAAGAACCTCTTCGTCTCTTCAGGCGTTAATAAGAAGCAAGTGTCCAAGAACACTATTTCCTTCTGGCTGAGACAAGTCATCACTAGGGCTTATGAAGAAGACAAGGTGGCGGTACCAGGCACTCCCCGTCCCCATGACATCAGAGGCCTGAGCACGTCCTTGGCCTTTGAGAGAAATATGGCAGTGGGCCAGATCCTGCAGGCCGGCACTTGGTCACACCAGTCGACCTTCACGGCCCACTACCTCAAAGACTACTCAAGAAAGTCTTTGGATGGATTCTCCATTGGGACAGTCATCGCCGCCCTCCAAGCTGTGTAGTGGCAGGCTGGAAGACGTCCCCAACAAGTGAATAGACTCATCCCTACTTCTTCAGGAGAAGATTCAGTAGAGAACATGTCAAGAGGTAAGCCTTAAATTATAAGCGTAAGTTTTCCACTGCTACCCCCTATCCGCTCTCTGTACCCCCGCATTACGTAGCCCTCCAGGCACCATGTGCCTAACCAAGTGGCAGAATGGCTCTCCCGCCTCCTAAAGTGTAAGTCTCCGAAGAGGTAATTCGAGGTAAAGTATTCGTGTCGGAACAAATGAAAAATTTTAAGTAATTTTTATTTTTCCTAACATACTTACCGAGAATTACCTCTGAGTAATGGCCCTCCCTTCCGTCCCCGAGTGCCATTCTTCCATTGCCGAGTCGGGCTAAACGGAGGACTTAATGAGGTCCTGACCCGGGAAAAGCAGTGACCTGCCCTAATCCGGGCCGAAGGAATTATCCTGGCGGCGGGGGTAGAAACTATCGGGAGCGAGATAGGGGGGGTAGCGCGGGAAATCTTGGTCGAGTTTGAGAGAGGGTCAAGGACCCTCCGAAGAGGTAATTCTCGGTAAGTATGTTAGGAAAAATAAAAATTACTTAAAATTTTTCATTTTATTAGGCCACAAATAAATATACATATACTATGCCTCTACTTAATTTTGCAATTAACTTTTTATTCAAGAAATAGAAATATCACCTTAATTTGACACAGCTCTTGCCCTATGGCAAAAAAATCGTTGAATCTATTTATGACATAATTTTTTTACTTATAGTTAAAGCCATTGGCAACCTTATTTTAGTATTAAGCAATGAAAATTCGTCTGGAGTAAGATGTTGGTGTATTTTTTCTTTTTTAAATGACTCATTACCTCGTTAAACTAAAGCCATTCCAAAAGATATGCTTTGATGGGTATGAACATCGTGATGCTTTTTACAATCAAATATGTCTGCATGTGTATTTTAGTGAGGCAAGCAAAGCTATTTTAATGAGTTATTTCTTTTATTTATTAGAAGATCTCGTCCTGGCAGCACTTCACATTTTTACAAACGTTAAAATGATATAATTTTCGGTATTTATTTCTTACTTGGTTGCTTCACACCTACAAGGTCGTTTGTTCACTATCAGCATGATAAACTTTTTTTTTTATATTAGTTCTTATATTCAAGGAGTTCAACGAAAAACTAATTTTTCCTGTGTTCAAACTGTCTTGATCTATCCCACCTGTGTCCTTAAATACCTGGACTTTCTTACATGTCATTGCTATGTCTACTATGGTTCTTGTCTTCTGGCCCTAATCCCTTTTCACCATATTTCCAAACCCTCCCAGTCTACGAAATTTGTCTTTTTCAGCCTCTTGACCTAATATCTCTGTGTGAGGTCCTGTCTGTAGTCTTCAGTCTTATTTTTTCTCATTTTTGTAAGACATCTACGGAATTTCTTATCTCATTATGTGAGAAACAGGTTTGTCTCCTAATTAGAAGTTTGGACCTAATTTTCCCTTCTGTGTTTCCCTCTGCTGTAATGTTTAGGCTGAATACGAAAGCCAGGTTTCCATGTCCTCGACCTTGTGTTGATTAGGCCTGATATATGTCTGGCTGCTTTTGTGTCTTTGGCTTTTATGAGATAAATATTTCTGTCGTATATCTAAAAGACAAAAGACGTACTTTACATGGAACTCGTATCTGTTTTACTCCATAATTACCATTTAGATCATTTATTTAAGAACAATAAATTGAATGAAGCTATTAGTTGTTTGATGGTTGCTAGTTACACCACCTTACAGTTATCTGCTTAATATCCATCAACACAATTGACTTTAAAGGAAAAGCAATAAAATGGGATTAAATAATATTGAAAAACTGTTAGTAAAAAGTAAAAAAGGCGTAATTAGTTCGAATTATAAATCCAGCGATACATCTAAACAAATGTTTTCCGTTCTTTAAACAGGTGAAAACATATTAACAGTCGAATTTGATCACTGAATCATTGTTTTATAAAAGAGCAACATGAAGTCTTATTCATTGTCATTTATTTTTTTATAGGAAGAAGAATATTTTTATTATATTGCTCGCTTTTCGATATTAAGGAGCGACAATCTGTCTATATTTATTTATATATATATATATATATATATATATATATATATATATATATATATATATATATATATATATATATATATATATACATATACATATATATATATATATATATATACATATATATAATTATTTATGTATGTATATATATATATATATATATATATATATATATATATATATATATATATATATATATATATATATATAATGTCTGTGTGTTTATAATTTCCATTTACATGGTAAACGGATATAACGATTGAATAAAAAATCAAGAACAAAGTTAAGAAATCCTAAGAAGGATAAGCCTTCGTCAAGAAGCCAAGTTTATTTGGCATAGTAGTTTTTACAAGATGTGAATATCTTGAAAGACAACAGTTGATTAAGAACCATGGAAAATAAAATCATAATGAAAGAAATCTCGAGCAATTCGATTTTTTCTTTCCCTTTCTACCTTTATCAAAAGTTGCCGCAACATTGAGCCCAATTGCTCTTTCCGTGGTGTCACTTCAAAAGGAAGTTCAATATAGGTTTGGGTGTTTGCCGAGCAGAAATTCTGCCAAATCCAAAAAGTAAGGAAAAGTTTATTTTCTTTACATATCGTTAGATTTCCTCATTTTTTTTTCTCGGGTGCGGAGTTATTGGATT